>NC_060278.1:68059590-68359590 GCF_021613505.1 Equus quagga
TTGCCATGGTGCTCCAGGCTCCTTGCCATGGTGCTCCAGGCTCCTTGGCACTTTTTTAACTTTTGAGAAAAGAAATTGCTTCTGGATCAAGACGTCTCTGGGCTGTGGGTGAGTAACTTTAAGAAAGCAACTGTCCCTTACCTCATCTCTCTGGCTTGATCCCCTGAAAATATAAGTTTGAGTTGTATTCTGGGAAATCCTGATACCGACCCTGATATCAGTTTCCCCACGTTAAACCCAGCATATATGGGGTTAAAACCAAAACACTCATTCCCTGCTTACTCTCTGGCTTCCTGGCTCCAGAATCCACTATCCTCCATGGAGACAGACACCACCAAGGACAAGCACCTTGACTATCTCCTCCCCACAAAGAGATACAGGCTGGTGGGAAAGCTGCTGACCAGCAAGGTCACGGGCTCCCTCCTCTCTGCAAGTAATCTCAAGGCCAAAGACAGGCTGGTGGGAAAGCTCCGACCAGCAAGGCCATATGCTCCCCCTCCCCTACCTAAAGCCCCAAATAAAAACCCTTCCTTTTAGCTTTTTCGGGGAGTTTGGGATTTCAGCGTTAGCTGCCCTCTCTCCTTGCTCAGTGCTGTGCAAAAATAAAATTCCTACTTTCTTCTACCACACCCGGTGTCAGAGATTGGCTTGCTGCGCAACGGGTGAGCGAACTCACTTCAGGTTCGGTAACAATCCTGGCAGGCTGAGTCCTGAATCTTGGGCCTGAACCACCCAAGATGATGAGAGATAGGATAAAAGGTTCACTCGAGAGTTATTCCTGGTATCTAGTTCTGAGTACTGCTGGTAGTCTAGCTAGCATTCTGATCTATGTTACTTAGTATGTTCCTATGTTATTATTATGTACTATATATATAGTTACTATGTTACTATGTTATTACTGTGTACTAATATTGTTTGTCTAAACTGAATTAACTGTTTGGGGACTGAGTTTCTTGGTGACTGTAACAGACTCTCTTTGGAAGTTAACTCTATGAGGGTCTTCCAATTCTGAAGAAAAGAGGCAGTGTCCCCTCTGGTCCTTCAGGAGTTTCCAGGTGCCTGGGGATTCTTTGGAAGTATTGGGGCATCTGCCCACGGTGTGCAATGGCCTCATAGGGACCCCCTTTTGAAGAACATATAGAAAAGCTTACTAGTGAGTTTTGTATTGTACCTGAAAAAATTTAACAGAAGTTACAAGGTCTCTGTCTGTGTCTGTCTATGTGTGCATGCACGTCTATATGTGTATGTTGTAAATGTGAGATTTTTCTACCTCCAGATGGTATGGCCAAAGTTAATTGGCTTAAAGTAAGTGATTATATAAATTATTCCTAAATGTAATAGAAACTAACCCAAATGTTTTTCAAGTTAACATGATAGGAAATAATCTTTGGTAAATAAAAGATTACATGTAGCCTTTATCCTACCTGAGTTTATTACTCAAATGAGCTCATGTTACCTCTGTTACAAAATCTGTCAGCAAAAAATAATAACTTAGAATGATAGCTAATTTTATCTAATGTCTCATGAACTTTTCATCAGCAAACGTAATTGTTGGGAGCAAACGATTTAGATGTGAGATGAGAGTTCATAGATAAACTTAGCAATAATTATATTTCATGGTATGTGTATTTAAAATAACTTCTAAAATCTCTTTGGTAACTTAAAACATTTAAGTTTTGTTAAGTTAAATGATGAAAAATTCATTAAATATCTAGACCATTTCCAAGTAAGATAAAATATTAGTACTTTCATCTTCTTATTACAGAGAAAAAATGTTTTGGTCTATTAATAAACATGTCTTGTGCTTTACCAAAAGATTGTACTATGAAGTAGCATGTTTCTAGAAACTGTAAGAAGTATTTATAAATTTGCCAAGCCACAGAAGGCTAATGTAAAAGACAGTTCATAATTGCTTACTTCTTTTTTTTCCACTAAAAATTAAGGTTTCTAAAGATTGAGAATTGTATGTGATTAAAGCTACAAAAACTTAATGAGGAAAACATCTTTGCATTCAAGGAGAGTAACATGTACCTTTTCAGGAAAGAAGGTATAAGGAAGGGAAATACTTTTGTTTGTTTGTTTTGTTAAAAAGGTAAATTTTTCCTAATGTAAAACTGGTTATAGGAAAAAATAATTTTTGTCCTAAAGAGAGGCTAAAAAGAATGGAAGGCAGAAAATAAATTCTGAATGTAAAAAAAAAAAAAAAGTTACAGAAGGTTTGTAGAAGAGGAAACCTGAGAAAAGAGTTTTGTGCATGGTCAAGTTGGCTAAGATTAAAATGAATTTAGGTAAATATGTCTTAATATCAAAAGTAAGCTGGTACAATATTAGAATTTGATTTTCTCTCTCTTAAAGGATAATTTTCTTGAACTTTTAGTTTGCTCTTGCTAAAGAAATTATAAAAGGCTTTCTTTACTTCTGAGTAAATCCACCTAAAAGACAGAAATTTTATGTTTTGTGAAAATAATTTCCTATGTTAAAAAAGGCTGAAGTCCTCTATTAAGGTTTAAAAACTGTTTAATAACTCTCTGTGTTTGCCTTTAACATCTTATGTTGTCACTTTGGTTAAATGGATAACTAAGTACTGTTTCACAGTGACCTATTTGACCAAGTGTCTTAAAGCCTTTATATTTTTGACAAACTTCTCCAAAATTCAAATCCTAAATAAAGTCTTTCTTTTGACCTGAAAATAACTTTGAGAATTTCTAACAGGTCCTTGGGGCTTCCCAAAGAATTTGTTCTCTCTCTCTACAGAGGGAGATAGTAAACTAATTAGGCTTATTTGGTAGGTTAAATTACTTGGGAAGTACTGTCAAATAAATGATGATAAACCTTCTTAAGTTATATTCCACAGGTGAATGTTCTTAATATAAGTATTTTAAAAATTATAACACATTCCTAAAATTCTGACCTATCCTGGTTATACGTTATAATTCTAGTTACTATCTTAAAATGTTATATGTCACAGAAATGACCAAATTTCTTTGTCAATTGCCATTTTGAAGTCTTTTGTCATTTACAGACAGTTTTACTCTGATGATTTTGCAAATATGTTTCATCTTCAGAGAGATTCATGGAAAGGACTCTGACACTTACCCTAGAATATAGGTTTCTGATAAAGATTCAGATCATAAAACTGAACTCAGTAAGAAATCATAAATCTCCAAAGGAGAAACTGATGGCTTCATAAAACTGCTAACAAAAGATCAAGAGTTGATTACACAAGACCGAATGAACTGATGAGGATGATTATCATTTTTATGACTTCTTGTATAAATCATACCTTTGTAAGCAAAATTGAAACATTTATCTTTCTCCCTACCTGATCCCTCCAGAATTTAGAATGAGTAAATATTCTTATTTTCATGGTAATGCACTTGTTTGCATAAGTTCAATAAGAAACTGTTCTCCTTATAACAGAACACAATTGGGAACATTGGTTGTATTACCAAAGCTTTGACTGGAACATCATATTTGAAAGAGACATACATAGACTCAGATGTGAGCAGGTAGCTTTAGGGAACAAAGGCTGACTTTACAGAACAAATAAAGCCTCCTGGAAATACTGCTTGGAACCTTGCTTACAGGGTTCCCATCAACCTTACCAGGTGAGTAAAGAAGATCACTTCCTGGCAGGTGCAGGAACTTCAGTATATTTTGGGAAACCTCAAGAAGAGTTCACCCAAATCTAAAGGTATTGCAGGCAGAGTCTGCTGACTATTCCTTAGCTTGGCTTCCCTGGCCTCTGGAGGCCTTTAAACTTCAATCTGGATTCCTTGTGAAAAGTTATAGCAGAGCAGATTTAAAAGAGCCTATATGATCAATTGCTATTCCTAATGTACTTATGTAAATAATTAGGCCAAGTTTGAAACTAGACTTATTTTGTAAACCAATCACTCTTAATTTGGCTGTCTTTTGTAAAAATGAGGGTTCTTTTAGAGAGAAATTGTTTCAGTAGAAACTAGAATACATATTCTAGTTCTGTTAATTGTCTTTGATGTTTTTGTTTTCTACCTGTAAAGTGGACAGGATCCTGAATTCTTCTAGTTTCCTGAAATACCTGGCTACAAATCTTCAAACTCCATCCTTTTCATTTGGAGTCCTTGAGAAGTGAAACCACTCTTTTTCCTGAAGCCCTGCAAACTGAAGCTGAACAACTTGATATAAACTTAAGAGAGATCAGCATGATAGCCCATGTTTAGACAATCTTCACACCTGTTGCTGTGTAAGTTACTAAAAAAGATACCTGAACCCATGATGACATCATCAGATATCCCAAACTGCAAAAGATGCTTTGACCCCGACATCTAGAAATCTTCTTGACTGGCTGTCCCCTCAGCTCAGAAACTGGTTTATACTTTGTGCCAACCATTAACTTTGCTTTTCTTTTCGTTTCCATTGGAACGCTTCTTATTAAATATCTTATTACTTGCTTATTCAATATAGGCTTAATTGTGGCAGCTCACCTGCATCACTGCCTTCTGAAATGAATTTAAACAGACTGACCTATCATCAGGACTAAGAGATTGCTTCAATGAGATGGAATAATATACACCCCTAATCAGCAGGAAGTAGCTAGAACAGTCATTGCCCTATTTCCCTCAAAAATTAAGGAAGGTACAAAGAAAAAGGGGGAACTGAAACAGCACATAAAACACTAACCAGCTTAAACCAGTTTTGCTTCCTTAAAATAGGTAGTTGATTAGTCAAACCTTGCCAGGCAGGAACCCATAGCCCATGGATGACCCTAGCCTTCAATAAGGAAAATCTGGCTTCCAACAGCTTTATTACCATATACAGACTGATTCAAGAGCAACCAATCAGCTTACATGGACCCAGCTGCAGCTCAGTGACCCCTAACTCCTTAAATTTTGCCCTGAACTTTGAATCAAAGAGACAGATCTGAGAGATTTGCCTCTTGTCTCCTTGCTGGTCAATCTAGTAATAAAGCTCTTTCTCTTTTCAAAAGCTGGTGCCATAGTATTGGCAGAAGGAAGAAATCCCTGGACAGGGCACCAGAGTTAGTTTTGAAAGGTTATTTCAATCCTAAGCGTTCTCTTTTTTTTTTTTTTAAGATTTTATTTTTTTTCCTTTTTCTCCCCAAAGCCCCCTGGTACATAGCTGTATATTCTTCGTTGTGGGTCCTTCCAGTTGTGGCATGTGGGACGCCGCCTCAGCGTGGTCTGATGAGCAGTGCCATGTCCGCGCCCAGGATTCGAACCAACGAAACACTGGGCCGCCTGCAGCGGAGCGTGCAAACTCAACCACTCGGCCACGGGGCCAACCCCCTAAGCGTTCTCTTTTTTTAAGTGAAATTTCAATTACCTATTTAGGGTTTTTTTTTAAGGAAAAATGAATGGTATGGCCAAAGCATTTGTTTCCACCTAAACTTTTATGTAAAGATGAATGGGACTAGAACCCGGGGTCTGTAATAAAATTTTTCCTCACTGTGTAAACAAAGAAAGAATTCCTCTGAGAATAAAAAAAGGGCTTACAGCAGCCTTGTTAGGTGGCTAACACCATGCACTAACTGCACAATTGAGGCAGAGTCTACATAGTTCTGAAGTAGTGTGTCACTGCTGGAAAGCATGTGGCCTGATTTACACTGAACACTGAAGGCCTAGCAGTCATGTGTGTGCATGTGTGCTTCCACATGAGTATGTGTGCTCACATACATGTGTGCACAAGTGCTCACACATGTGAGCTGTTGCAATGTGTGCTCCCACATGTGTGTGTGCATGCACACAGGTGCATTGTATACACAAGTGTACACACTCTCAACACCGCTAGGATCTTTACACCAGTCCCTACGTATCTCTCCTGCTGGACATTAAAACCAAATGTGTTCAATGCTTTTCCTCAACTCTAAAACCTCATAAATATGTTTGTATGTATTAATAACACGATTGCTAAGTATTTTCAAAATAAGAAGAACTCGAAGTGGTTTCTAATTAAGGATATATGCCATAAAAATAAACATAAAGCATACGAGTGATATAAGGAGATGTGGAGAAAAACTTGATATAAAATCAAAACTATTATTTATTTTGGTTGAGCATTAAATTTGGTCTTAGCTTTTTGACAGGCCAGGCAGAAAGGGCAACACGATATGGTGCATTATGCAATTTATGGGTTAGTTCTCCACAGATGGTGGGCATACTATAAGACACTTATGAGGGATCATCATTATTTTTCTATTTTAAGAAGAAGAGATACCCTTTCTGGAAAACCTGAGTGAAATATTTTAAAAGAATATACTAGTTCTCTGTAATCTCATTACCCTGAGATAACTGACATGAGGATTTGGTATTTTTTTCCATTCTCTTTCCATTTTAAAAATATACATGAAATCATCTGTAGTGATATTTTCCTATTTTTTCTATGAACGTCTTATCTCAAAGAGTTTTTCTATGTCATGAAAAACTTTTATATAGTGGCTCTATATTTCATGGAACTTATGGATAAGCAATATTTATTGAGCCATTCTCATAATTTGGTGCACTTTGGCTCCTTTATAATTAGTGTTTAAATAAACCAATTGTCTGTTATGAATGCCATTATACACAGATGAGGGTCCACATTTCTGATAACCTCCTCAAGATACATTTCTAGAAATTGAATTCTTGGGTCAAAGGGCATCCATGTATTTTAAGGCTCTTCCTGTGTATGGGCCAACTTTTCCAGAAAGTCTGTTCTTTTCCTGAGTAGCACACAACATTCTATCTCCCTGTACCTTTTTCTGGGCCATCATTTTAGTCTCTTTGTTTATTTATAGGGGAAATGATGTCCCTTTGCCATTTCAATTTGCATTTTGTTAAAAGCAGTGAGACTGGACGTTTCATCCTATGATGATCTGTCATTTGCATTTCCTCTCTGGAGATTTGTTTGCCCTTTTCCTGAGGAGCTATTTTCGGTCTTAATGTTTTTCTTATTGATTTGTATGAATTCTTTATACATTAGGAATATTAATCTTTTTGCTCTGTCCTATTTGTTTCAAACGTTTCCCAGTTTGACATCTGCCTGTTAATTTTTTTAATGAGATAGCATTCTGAAGAGAAAGTTTTAAATGTTATGAAGTCCAACCTATTGATTGCTTCCATCATGTTCTCTCAGTGCACTTACATTAAGTAATTCCAGCAGAGAGCTTTACTAAAATACTCCTGTTCTAGGGAACCATAGCAGAATGTCACAGAGACTTTGGTTTTCCTTTTATTCACTTGCTTCAGAACAGGAAGTTGCAAATCAAAACATAATCATTAGTCTGTGCTGCAAAAGTGGGGTTGAGGGCAAAGTAAAAGATGATTACTGTGTGTCAGAATCCTTGATAGAAGCCAAAACCAGAAACCAGAGGAGGCAACCAATGTAGCTGGAACTTGCAACTTCAGGCATCTTTCTGGAAAGAACTCCTTTAAAGGACTGGGCATACCACTGGGCAGCTCCAGGAGCCCACCTGGAACTCAGTAATATTCTCCTTGAAGAGAAATTGGGAAATTTTTCTAACCCTTCAATATTTTCTCCAATTCTTCTGCACTTTTCTGTTGTCATAGAGACCTAGGAATCTCAACGTCTGATACCATTTATTTATTTATATAACAAATATTCACTGCATATTGGCTTTGCACAAGACACTCCATGAGGCATCATGAATCCATGTTCTCATTTTCCCATTTTCTTCCTTTGTTTTCAGAAAAGGGTCTCACTTATCAAAACGTGGCTATCTACAGATCCAGGATAATTCTCTCAGCCTTACACTTCTGGGTTTGGCCTTTCTCAACGACTAAGCAGATGGCCAAAAGGCGAAAGAGTTGAACATTACTTTAGGAGCTAACAGGTTGTGGGAGGTTCCCAGGTGGACACACATAGACCTCCCTAATTAGGGCACCCATATAAGATGGTGTATTCCCATAGCAAGTGTCAAGCTAGAAGGCTCTTCCTCATTTAAACCATTGTTTGCAATTCTGATCATCTTTTTATTTTTATCCTGAAAACATTGCAATGTGTTCAACAGAGACATGCTTAAGAGAAGAAAGCCTACACAATAATACACACTCGCCAGTTACTGGGAGTTTAGTGGCTAGATTTAGATCACGTAATGATTTGCAAGTTGTTTGGCTGTTACTCCACATATGGGGAAGTAGAGGGGATTCAGGCTGTGAGCAAACGGTCCATTTCCTCCTTTCTTGCATGATACTAAGCCAAAGGGGTATCCTAAATGAGTTGCCTACACTGTGCTCTGAGAGATCTTAACGTAATTCCATCAGGACAGGCTGGCCATGCTGTTTCCTTTGCGTGATCATCCACCTCCCCATCTTCCCCCTCTTCCTCCTCCACCACATCCTCCTCCTTTTCTTTTCCAACTTGACATTTCACCCATGAGGAAAATTCAGTGGTCACAATCTTCTTCCTTATTTCCTCATCCCCGTCTCTAGGAAAGTTTTCTTCATGAACTTTCAGCTCCATCTTACCACCCAATCCAACTCATTTTTCTTTGTCTGGGTCACTCCTTCTGCCTGAATAATTTCATTGGGGCTTAATTTCATTAGGCTTGAAACAAAGATGCTTTGGATGAATTTGAACAAAACTGCAGGCCAAATGTTCTAAATTCCTAGTTACTGAGGTCTGAAATCTGTCTAGTGCTACACTCAAGAATTCTGTAGTTTAATATCTTCAAAATTTCCCCCGCTTGTGCAGAAGGAGAAGAGGCTATGACCCTGTGCGTCCTTGAAGAACAAGTATGGAAGCAGAGGGCTAAGGGAAACCCTTCTTTAGCTCACATTGTGAATTTATTATACCCTGGATAGGCCCTGAGATGAACACAAAGTAAGTTCACCAAATATATTAGAAATAAAATTCCACTATTTCGGAAATGTCAAGGGAAATTCAATGTCCCCATGCCCAAAGCTATAGTGTGCAGATCTACTGCACTGGAGGCCACTCAAGTGGAGTCTTTGGGTTTTCACTTCTTAAAACCATAACCTACAATATTCAAACTGAGAGAGAGATTGCCAAAGCTTTGAGGGGGACGAAAATGAGATGCTTCCAAAGTGACCCCCATTGCTCCCTACGTATTCTTAAGTCACTTCCACCTCAAGCTTGCTTGACTCACTCATGCATCAAAATAAGACAATTCTGACAGCCAGAGCCTACAGCTGCCAGAGAAATCCAACTCACTTCTTGCTGCCAGATGCCCTTGAAAGACAAAGACCCTAGAATCAGGCCAAAGCTATCACCAAGCAGCGAGGTGATGGCCAAGGCAATGTCCAAGGATACTGACACTGTTCAAATGTTGACTTTATTTTCCTGCCAACTAACATGACACCATAGGATTCTGAAGACCCGTGCTAGAGAAATAAAGTAGTGTCATGGTATAGAGTCATTGTTCCCCTGAAAAATCCACACTCTCTGTTGAAGCAGGAATTTGAAGAAAGATGATTTCCAGGCCCACAGTGGGTGCAGTTCACCACCTAAGGAGTAAAGGTGATTTGGGAGCACCTTGATGAAAGAATGCGCTCGGGAGGTCATGTGACTTACAACCATGCTGACCCTAGCCCAAACAGGCTTTTTCCACAACAGCCAGCAAGTGACTCATCTTTGCTCTGTCCAGGACGGTTCCCTAAATGGCAGAGAAGAAAGTGTCAACTGGATGGAAGGGAAGGGATTTAGGAACCACAACAATAAATGCGTGGCCATCCTGAGGTACCGGGGAACGCAGGGAGGAACTATGAGGCTTCTCCCCAGACTCCGTCCCAAAAGGCCAGAGATGTTTCCAGAAACATCACCCACTTCAGCTCCCTTTCACGATCCAATGTGGGTTCACTGATTTAGTCAAATTTGTTATGAACTCATTTCTATTTTGAAGGTGGCGCTTGCATAGGAAAATGTTCCATAAATATTTGTAGAAAGAAAGTGAATTGGTGAGTGAAGATGTTTACGGTGTCACCTCTTGAGGTACCTTATACTCACAGTTCCCCAGATTCTTTTATTCCTTTATTTTCAGTGTCTTCTGAGCCCCTATCATCTGCCAGACAATGTTTTTGGCACTGGGGCTATGATGGAGACAAAACTGGACCTGGTTCTGCCTTCTGGGAATCCAGAAACCTGACAGAAACACTGACTTATTCTTCAACCTTGTCAGGGATAGAGCCCCATACTTCAGTTCCACCATTTTGTCATTTGATACATACTTAGGATCCTTCCAGACCAAATATTTTTCATCTTTTAAGTCTTCAAATGACCATCACTCGTCCCATGGCCCAAACTCCACAGTTCCTGGCTCCCGGGAGGCAGGAACTCCACAAGCATGCACCACTGCTCCAACCACCCAGTAAGGAGGGGACTAACCTTCTTGAGCTTTGAAATCACACCTGGGCACATGGCCTGAATGTTCTGCACTTTGGTTCACTTCCCTGTTAAAGACTGATAGCACGTGTGCCTGAGGGGGGCGTGACTAAATATTAACATAAAAACCCCCAGCTGCCTCGTCTCCCATCCACCAACAATTTCTCTTCCTCTGACTATCTTCCTTGCAGTGGAATGGTCTGAGTCTCCCCTGACAGCTCAGGGCAGAGAATAGTGTTTTCTGTTTCTCCTCTAAACCTATGCTGAGATGCACAGCAATGCAATTGCTTCCTTTTTTCCTTCCATCCTCTTATCGTTTTAGGGTGGACCACAATCACACAGTGGGTCACTTTCTTCAAGGACATTGTCTAATGCCTTTTTATCAAAGTGGTAGTTTATTTTTCCCCCTCTGGGTACCACATCTCTTTGCCTCTTTGTAAGTATTTTTTCTAGGCCTCTAATAAGGTATTTGATAAAGTCTCCTGGCTCCTTGTAAGGCACTTGCATTGTTCTGTGGCCCCTTTCAATGTTTTTCTAATGCCCCTATTCTTACTACCATTCCTTGTTCTATAACCGAATAACTGTGTGATGAATTTCATCCTAATTCTGGCATCCAAAAAAGCATTTATATATTTTACTTTTCAGAACAGGAATTTAATGTGTGTATCATTCAAAATTGGGAAGATGCAGAAAAGTATAAAGACAAAAATTAAAGATAATCATAATCCTACCACCCAAAGACATCCGTTGTTAACATTTGAGACCACTCTATCCCATATATATTTTGTGCACGTATATATTTCTTACATAACTGTGCTATTAACACAATTTTAGATTTTTTAAACTTAATAAAGTGTCATTAGCATTTTCCTATGTTATTAAAATTCTTCACAGCTATGATTTAAAACAGTGGCATAACATTTTATACTATGGATCTACCATAATGTATCGCATCATTTTCCAGGCTTTACACTTGGGTTGTTTTCTTTTTGTTGCCACAGGTGTGTACGGAATTTATCTCCCTCAACTTGTTCTCCAAAAGGCATTTGAATTTAATTGTGCTGCAGTCCTTCTGACTCAGTGGCTCACCCACAAATGTGCGCTGCCTCTTTTCCAGTTTATTAGCCAGAACAGGCATAGAACGTTCTCCTTAGGGCATGTGTCCTGGCACATCCTAGTCTTCACCTGATGGATACATCCTGCCTCCAGATCCCTCAGTGTCGACATCTGAGCTCCTGTTTCTGCTTCCTTAACTCAGTCACTGGGCCTGGCCCAGCTGCCCCTCCAGTCCTTCTCTGACCCTCCTCATCTTCACACACAGGGCCCATGCCAGGCCTTTGCATCTGCTGCTTCTCTGCCTGGAAATACCAACACTTAGGTCTTTGCAAGGCGTCTCCTTGTAATTCAGGTCCCAGCCTGCAAGTCACTTTCTCAGAGAGGCCTTCCTGGATCTACAACCTAAACAGGCTGTGGGTCCCCGTCTCCACCAGTCATTCTCAATGATATCACCCAGGACCACTGAGCTCCTCACCTAACACTCCCTGAAAATATCTGGTTCTTTAACGTTTTTCTTGATTATCAGCCCCCTTCAGCCAAGCCCAGTTTCTCATGTTCATTACTATGACGGCTCTGCTCAGAACAGTGAAGCCATACAGCAGGAGCTCAATAAACTTTCCTGAATGAATGAATGATGAATGACTGAATGAAAGCATGAAGATAAATCTGATTTCCTTGGTGAAATACTCTATATATTATTTGCAACATTATATGGATGTACTTTACACCCAGAGAATTTCTTAAACGTCAAAAATATCTACAAACCTTTGGCTAGTATTTTGCTTCCAGGAGTCTCTCCTGATGGCATGGACAGGAACGGAGACACCAATTTTGGAAAAGAGTGATCATCAGAACGCTATTTATAATATTAAAAATTGAAAGCAATTCTAATAGAGAAAAATGGGGAAACTATTACACATGTTAATCTCATATGAATGGCGAACTGTGCAGCCGTTAAAAGCCATGTGTATAAAGAATTCTTAATGACATGAAAAATGGCAACAAATGTACCAAATTTTAACAGTCTATCTCTGAGAGATAAAATTAGGGTGATGTTTTTCTTTATCCTTTCAGTGTTTTACAAGTTTTCTTCACTGAGAATGCATTTCTTTTATAGCTAAAGTAAAATATAAAAAATTCTCCATCCGAGTTAAAGGTATTTGTTACTCACCATTTTTCTTCCACTTTTTTTGGGGGGGGTCTCTGTCTTCTTTTCTATTTTAGAGGTGCTTTGCAAACAGTAGGTATTTTTTAAGTGTTACAGAAAGAAAATTCAAAGGAGGAACCGGTTTTACAGGTTTTCTCCTATAAAAGCCCCAGTTCTCTTGGAAAGGTCAGTAGGCCCTACCCTTCCTGTAGCCCAACCCCCACTAAGGCAGAAAGAAGCAGAAGGACTTACTCTCATCCCATTGACACCTTCTGCCAAATTCTTTTGGGGCGGGTAGACAGTTAGGACGTAGATACCACAAGAGAAACATACCATTGCCAAAATCTCCTTGCTAAACTATAAAAGGTTCAGCAATCCACGTGGTGGAGAAAAGAAAAAATATATAACATAGAGCACAAGGGGAAAACTGACACATCTAAGTGATTACTATCATTATTGTTGTTGTTGTTGTAGGTTAGTTTTTTCTTTTTTTTTCTTTTCCATGCCTGAAGTTAATCACCAGTACCTAGATTCCTAAAATAGATACTTTTGTGATTCATTTATTCTTCTCAAAGGTCTTTTTCTGCTGCATCTTTCCTGCAGTTCTCTTCTAAAGCCAGGAAAACTTTGTTGTTATTTTCCCTTCTCTGTTTCTGACATGAAAGGCAGCTCCACTTGGCCAGGTGGCCTCCCCCGACGCCTGAGGCAGCTGGAGCGTGCACCATCAGAGAACACCCCCCTCTTTCTTGACTCCCAGGAGCAAGATGGAAATTGGGACACAGCACCAGGACACAGAGAAACTAGAAACGACAAATATTTTCCATCTGAAGGGCATGTTCAATTTATCCAAAAATCGCCCACCTCTGTCATTTCAACTGATCACCACAAAAGACCCCATAACTATTTCTTTGTCTTGGACCTTCTTAAGCAGCCTCTCAACGCTGCTGCCCAAATGCTCTCCAAGAGTGGCCAACCCTCTCTGCCCATGGACTCTGACAAGAACTGGCTCTGGTCCTTGGGAGTCTCCATTGTCCCCAGCAAGCCCCCATATTCCTACTCAGTTTTCAGAAACAGACTCTGGTAATAGTCAATAGGTGTCCTCCTGGTGCTAACCTCACCAACTGGTAGAAACTGCCTGGCTCACCATCTTGGCAGAGATCAACAGAAAAGACTGTCATGATTGATAAGTGATATCCGGCTGTGACAGCTCATGGAGGGGGACCTGAGAATACCACACATCTGTCAACTGCCATCTCTTACCAATCCAACCCCCTGCTTCCCTGAGGCTTGTCCTCGTATCTTTGCAACTTCAACCTGATAAATGGGTGGGAGGTTTCTCTCACATACAATAGGAAAAGCAACTGAATAACTTCACCCACACCTTGGGAGGCCAACACCATGGCACTAACTCATTCCAGTCAGGGGCACTGAACTGGCCACCCAGAACACGGACAAGGCCACAGATCCCTGCTGCATCCCCAGGCCTTCAGATTGAACGCTGTCCCGTTTTGTTTTGCCTTTCAGTTTTTGCCACACTCCTGGACCTTGTCCCCTACTCTTCTCACTGCATTGCTCACTCTCTTGTAATAAATTTGTCACATGCATCTTTATCCCCACAGGTAGAAATCACATCCTGTTTGTTCAGAGTGGACTGGCACAGAATGGGCTCTCAATAGGCATTTTTGAATGGAACTGGACTGAATCTTTCGACAAAGATCTAAAAGTCAATTCTCTTAGTCCCTGTATAGACATTAAAGGAAAAGAGAAGCAGGAAAGCCATAAAATTGAACTCCAAGCCCCTCCATTTCTAAATCAACTTTGCCAATCCTCCATGGTTTATAATTGTTCTCACATGTATGTACAAGGATACTCGTGGAATTTCAAAGAAAATGGAGTATTCTGGGTAGGGTGTGATTTGGCACTAACATTCAAATACACTTACTTCCTTTCTCTCTCTCATACACACACACACACACGAATCATGTATATTTAGGAACACTAGACATTCTGCTAAAACACTGAGTGCTCTGGGTCAGGCCACCCCAATATCGTGGAAGGCCATAGGCCTCTCAGGCTGAATTCTAACAGTTTTCCAAAGCAATCAAATAAAGAAGAAAGGGCAGGCACAAGATTCCAGCGAGTTCCATGAGGTAATTCACAATCAGGTTTTCAGAGGTTCCTTTTTGAAATTCCATTTGCTGACAGCGTGTTTATTAATACAATCCTTCAGCACAGGAAATCATTCACTGAACAAACATGGATATATTTCCAAATCCATTTCCTTATTTCACCTGAAGTTCCCTCTACAAAAAGAAAACAGCACCTTCATTTTATACTGTCCAGTGTGTACAGGCCCATCAGCCTGGGCCGCTGCGCCTTTTGGTTATGTTCCTCAGGAGAAATAAAATTTAAATACCTCAAGGTTTGGGATTTTGTTTTAAACCAGTGGGAAACAGTGCCGATGCCAAATGTACTAGTAGAAATTAGGTAATTTGCGTTAGGATGATTTTCAGTAAAAATGTAGAAAAAGCTACCAACTGAGAAGGTCTATGAAGCTGAAATATGCTTTCACGGTTGTGATCAAACCCAAGCTGCCACTCTGCCTTTTATCTTGCAAGTATGTTTCCGAACGCACGGCCACAGCACCAATGGCATTTTAGTTATTTGTTTACGCTCTGCCTCAAAATGAAAAGGAACCCGAGGCATCTAGGAGGCCACTGAGAGAAGGCTCACCAAAATTTTGTTTTCTCAAACAGGAATCAATTTTCCTATCCCTAAGTTTCACTTTACAGAAGGAATTGAGACTGATGGTCTCGTGGTACTGGTGGGTCCCGGTTTTCCTGAAGAGCCTGGTGGAAGAGGCACTGAAGTAGGAGTCCCAAAATCTGGTTTCAGTCATACCCACAACTTCCCCAAATGGAGAGGCTGCCAAGAGTGGGCTCTTTGGGCAATACGGTGACCAGGGACTATGGAGAAATGCACTAGACCTTGGAATTAAGACTCCAGACAAGCTGGAGGGCAAGGTCAATACTTGACTTTCAGAGAAAACCAAGCCCAGCAAGAGCCCACTCTAAAGACAGAGGACTGCCTGGGACACTGGCTGGTGGGCACTGGGGAAGGACCCCTTTGGAGTATGTCATACTGTCCGCTATCTCTGTTCTAAGCACCCTGAGAGAGGAGGTGGAAAGAAACTGAGTGGGCTCTTACAAATAAAATCATTTCACCCTTAATAGGTTTGAAAGAAATCAGAAGTGCAAGGCCATCTTGCTTGGGAGTCAGAAGAAAAAAACCCCAATTCAATGAGGGCTAGAGCCCCTTCACTTCTTCAGCCTGTCAACGATCTTGTGAGGAGCAGCACGCATTGCAAGATGACTAGCTTGTACCTGGAACAGACTACACCTGACTGGTCCACATGGGTGTCTAACACGACCCCTGGGCTCCATCAGCACGATGCTGTAATGCATGGATGTCTGCATGGGACTGGATTAAAACTCTTGCCCTAGTCATCAGCTTGAGCTGATGCAAATTAACAAATGCAGGAGGAGGGAGGCCGATGGAAGGACAGGGAAAGAAATGGGGTAAAACTGGAACTCCCTTTAGGATCTTGTTTCCTGGTAATGCCTATCAAAGGTCTTACTAAATACCTGGTACTCAGTGGCTCTCTGTGACCATTTACTTTTCAAGTTTTCCTACACCATGGCAAGCAGGTAAGGACGTTTGGATTTGTTCATGGTGCCATGTCATAAGAACCTAAAGACTTCCACAGCTAGGAAGGCCACTGGCTTTTCCAGCCCAAAATTTCCTTGTCTGAACATAAGCTCACATTTTAGCTCCACAAACGACCACGGCTTGTTGTGTTAACTGATATATTCCCAGCTCCCAGGAGAGTACCTGGCACATATAATAGGTGCTCAAAAATATTTGCTGAATAGAACTGAATTCTGAAAGAGATGCCAAAGAATCCCTGATGGCAGGTTCAGAGTTTTTCCCCTTTGCAGCAAAGCAGAAAGAACGCTGGGGGTGGGGGTGGGGGCGGAGGATCCCAGGGCTAGTTTCCCTGTGCCCTTATCAAACTCTGGGACCTTAACCCAGCCACATGCCTGCCTTGAGCCTTGTTTTCCTCACCTGTGAGAAGAGAAGAGCTGACCCCAGCAGCGTTTTCCACATACGCTCCTTAGCCAAGCCCCAGAGCTCAGTGGAGGAGCTCTGCGCAGGAGGTGCACAACATCTGCCTTCATCTGCTTTATTATGAAGGTTCCCCAGACTATTTTATTGACTACAAGATTCCACTGCTAATAGTAAAAGTTTGGAAGAAACCACTCGCCTCTTTTGCCCCTAAAGGCTCTACCACCTGACAATAATAACAATTCCTTAAATCTAGCTATACTGGTATCTTATAGTTCCTAGAATAACACGAAGTCCTTCACTTCCCAGGACCAGGCCACTCTTGTTTCCTCTCGCTGGAATGCCCTTCCCTGGCCAGCCACAGCTACATCTTTGCCAGACTAACTCCTACTTAAAGGTCACTTCCTCAGGAAAGGCCCCCTGCCATTCTCAAACGAGTCTGAGTCCCATTATCTGTTCTCACAGCACTCTGTCCTACTTATTAATAGTAGTTAAAATTTTCATAGTTAAAATTAAATAAGTCGATGTGATTTCTGGTCTGACATCTGCTCCTCTTGCTAGATTATCATTTCCATGAGGATGAGGACAGAGACTGTGTCTGTTTTGTTCACCACCTCGTCCCCAGAGCTGAATTCATACATATTACTCAATAACTACTTCTTGAATGAATGAATGACAAATTTAACAAGCATGAAGATGTTGCATAAGAGCTGCATAAGATGTTCTGTCAGTTAATTCCCAAGAGGGTACCATCCCACGTACCTTAAGACATTAGACAAGCCAGGGCCAGGGTCACACTTCTCGTACAAAAGTAGAGAAACAAGACTGGCCCTTCCCCAGTCCTCTGGCTCATCCTCTGTCCTATGTGATGTCTCAAAGTGATGGGCCAGTGGCTCCTTGGTAACAGCTTAGGTTACCCTGGGGTGCATATTCCAAATCTGGGCCGTCTAAGATAGAAGCCATTAGCCACATGTGGTTATTTAAACTTACAGCGATTAAAATGAAACGTAATTAAAAATTCAGTTTCTCAGTCACACTAATCACCATTCAAGTGCTCAAGAACCATATGCGGCTAGTGACTACTGTCCCAGACAGCGCAGATATAAACGATTTCCAGCATCGCAGAAAGTTCTTTTGGACAGCACTGTTCTAGTGCCTGCTTAGCTCAACACATTCCATATTCCTGGGTCATCCCAGACCACATCATTCCCTAACTGAGTTTTGTTTTCCTTCCTAACATCATAACTGGAACTAGCTGCAGCCAAACGTTCAGGGCTGATCTTTTCTGAAAGGACAGAAGTGAGATTTTAAAAGCTTTCATCTGTCAAAGAAACTAACTCCTCTGATCCTTTCCTTCTGCCCAATAGATTTAAAATGTTCTGTTTGTTTGCATTATTTTCACACCCTTCACCAGCAACAACTTCCTTTCAATGTGGGCCCTCTCCATATCGGTCTTGTGTTCCTGGGCGGTCTCACTGTACTTCTCTTTGAGGATCTGGCCTCATTCCCTATGTGTCCTAGCTCTATAGAGACTGGGCTAAGTCCTTGGTTGGTTTCTCATCATTTTTGTCCTTCTGCAACCCTGGTTCACTTGTTTCTGAAAAAAACTTTAGGCTGTTAAATAATAACTCCGATACCTGCATTCCTCTCCCCTTTTTCATATAATGGTTGGGAAAAAATAGCTGGAGAGAAAACTTAAGCAAATCTACTTGCCTAAAATGAACACTCTACATTTTTGGCTCATTCCTACTGAGATCGTCATGGATTTGATTATTTTGTGATCATTTCCTCCAAGGCTTCTGTCTAATCCTTAGATTAGAGCTTTAGCGCAGTAATTCTTTCTTTCCTCTTTCATAACATTACATTAAAAAGGGATTTCTGCCTTAGTTGATTCTGCCCTTCCTGATGCTTGTATATCATCCCCATGCAGCCACTGACCTTCATTCAGGTTCCCCCAGAACCAGACACTGAGACAAAGATTCAAGTTTCCAAGTAATTTAACTGAATCCCAGAACAAAACTCCAGAATATTTATAGGAATACAAAAACATTCAGCATCTAACAAGGTAAAATTCACAACGTCTGGATAGCTTGTCAAAGATTACTGGTCATGCAAAACAGCTGCAAAATAGGACCGGCAATGAGATAAAGCAATCTTAAAACCAACCAGACACTGACACAGATGTTAGAATTGGCAGACAAGCACGTTAAAACAGTTGTTATAAATGAATTCCATAGTTCAAAAAGTGATGTAGAGACATGGAAGATATTCACAAGACTCAAACTGAGCTTCTCTAGATGAAAACTACAATGTCTGAGATGAAAATACACTGGACAGGACTAACAGCAGACTGGACATTTCAGAAGAAAAGACTACTGACCTTGAAGATATAGTAATAGAAACTATCCAAAATAAAACAGAGAACAAGCTATTTCCACACCCCCTTCTCAATAATTGACATAACAAGTAGACAGAGACATGGTAGACTTAATCCCATCAACCAACTTAAGCTAACTGACATTTGCAGAGCACGGCCCCCAACAGCATTAGAAACGTGTTCTTTGCAACTGTACATGGGACATTTATCGAAATAAACCATATTCTGGGTCATAAAACTAGTCTCAATTAATTCAAAATGAATCAAGTCATACCAAGTTTGTTCCCCATCCACAATGGAATTAAACTAGAAATCAAGTACAGAAAGATATCTGGAAAATCTTCCAAATATTTTGAAACAAAATATTTAGCTGTTTACTACATTTCTAAATAACCCATATGCCAAAGAAGAACGCAAAGAGAAATTAGAAAGCATTTTGAACTGAATGAAAGTAAAAACATCATATCAAACTTTGTGGATGCTATCGCTATCAAGTAAGGGGAGACATATAGCACTATATATATATATGTGTGTGTATATATATATACACACACATATATATACTGAAAAAGAAAGGTCTCAAATCAATAACTTCAGCTTCTCTCTTAAAAAAGTGGCAAAGAGCAACCTCCATCCTGGTTTCCATAGTGGCTGCACGAGTTTACATTCCCACCCACAGTGCACAGGGATTCCCTTTTCTTGACATCCTTGCCAACACTTATCTTTTTTTTTTTTTTTAAATCACAGTCATCTTAACAGGTGTGACGTGATATCTCATTGTGGTTTTGATTTGCATTTTCCTGATGATTGGTGATACTGAGCACCTTTTCATGTACCTGTTGGCCATTGTATGTCTTCTTTGGAAAAATGTCTATTCAGTTCATTTGCCTATTTTTAAATTAGCCTATTTGTGTGGTGTTTGTTTTTGTTTTGCTCTTGAATTGTAGGAGCTCCCTATATATTTTGGATATTAAGCCTTTCCCACCATATTGCTAGTAAATATTTTCTTCCATTCCACAGATTGCCTTTCAATTGGTTGACTGTTTCTTTTACTGTGCACAAACAACTTACTTCATCGTAGTCCACAAAGAGAATTACCATATGATCCGGCAATCTACTTCTGGGTATCTAGCCAAAGGAACTGAAGTCAGGATCTCAAAGAGACATCTGCACTCCTATGTTCACTGCAAGATTATTCACAATAGCCAAGAAAAGGAAGCAACCCAAATGTCCATTGACGGATGAATGGATAAAAAAACCTGGTATATACATACAATGGAAAATTATTCAGCCTTAAAAAAGAAGGAAATCTTGCCATTTGCAACAAATGAATGAACCTGGAGGACATTATACTAAGTGAAATAAGCCAAACACAGAAGGACAAGTACTATGTTGATATCACTTATATGAGGTATCTAAAATAGTCAAAGTCTACAGAAGCAGAGAGTAGAATGATGGCTGCCACGGGTGGCGGGGAGGAGGAAACAAGGAGATATTAGTCAAAGGGTACAAAGTTTTAGGTATGCAAAATAAATAAGTCCTAGAAATCTATTGTACAGCATGGAGTCTATAGCTAACAATACCGTATTATAAAGTTAAAATTGTTCTGAGGGTACTTCCCACCTTAAGTGTTCTTAACACACAAAAATAATCCTAAATAAATAAATAGGGTGGGAGCAAACTTTTGGAGGTGAAGGATATGCTTATGGCATAGACTGTAGTGATGGTTTCACAGATGTATACTATCTTCAAACTCATCAAGTCGTATACATTCAACATGGCAGCTTTCTGTACGTCAATCATACCTCAATAAAGAGGTTTAAAAAAAACAAATTAAATCCAAAGTAATTAAAAGATAGACAATAATAACTTTCAGAGTGGGAATTAATGAAATATAAAATAAACAAGAAAGCAATAGATAAAATCTATGAGACCAAAAGTTGGTTCTGGAGATTATCAATAAAACTGACAGATCAGGAATGAAAGAGGTGACATCAATACAGATTCCATATACATACTAAAAGGATACTAAGTAAATATTATGAACAATTTTATGAAATTTAACAACTTAAGAAATGAACAAATTATTTGACAAACTAAAACTCATTCAAGAAGAAACAGACCTCTTGAATAGCTTTCTATCTAATAAAGAAATTGAATTTGTAAAAACCTTAACATAAACTCTAGGCCTGGATGGCTTCACTGGTAGGTTCTAACTTAAGAAGGAAATGATACCAACTCTTCCAGCTCTCAAACAACTTATTTTATGAGGCCAGTATTATTCTGTTACCTACCAAAACCAGACACAGACATTATAGGAAAAGCAAACTATAGACTAATATCTCTCACAAAAATAGATGCAAAAATTCTAAATACAATTTTAGCAAATGAAATCCAACAATATGTAAAAAGGACAGTACATCGTGACCAAGTGAGATTCATCCTAAGAGTCAAGGTTGGTTTGACATTTAAAAATCAAGTGATGTAATTCACCACACTAACAAACTAAAAATGAGAAGCCACATCATCATCTCAAAAGATGCATAAAAAAGACCTTGACAAAATCCAATATCCATTCTTGATAAAAAAAAATCTTAGCAAACTAGGAATATAGGGAAAGTTCCTCACTTGATAAAGAACATCTAGAAAAAGCGTACAACTTACATCATACTAAATGGTGAAAGGCTGAATTCTTTTCTCCAACAAGGCACAAGACAAGGATGTCCACTCTCTCTACTTTTGTTCAAAATTACAGAAGTTCTGGCCAGTGGAGTTAGGCAAGAAAAACAAATAAAAGGTATTCGAACTGGAAAGAAAGAGGTAAAACCATTTATCTGCAGACAACATGATCCTCTATGTAGGAAATCTAATGTAATCCACAAAAGCTACTAGAACTAATATGTAAGCTTAGCGGGTTGCAGGATACAAGGTCAATATGCAAAAATCTATTGTATTTTTAAGTGCTAGAAATGAACAATCAAAATTTGACACTAAAAAAATCCACCAGAGAGCCAGCCCTGATGAGCCGGTGGCTAAGGTTTGGCACGCTCCACTTTGGTGGTTGGGGTTTGGTTCCTGGGTGTGGAACCACACCACCGGTTTAGCAGTACTATGGCAGCAGCTCACATAGGAGAGCTAGAAAGACCTACAACTAGAATATACAACTATGTACTAGAGCTTTGGAGGCGTGGGTCGGGGGGAAGAGGAAAACTGGCAACAGACGTTAGCTTAGGGAGAATCTTTCCCAACCAAGAAAAAAAAAACCCACCAGAAACAGAAAAGTTTAAAAAGCAACACTATTTACAACAGCATCAAAAATATGATAAATCTGGGGGGCTGGCCCAGTAGCATAGTGGTTAAGTTTGTGTGCTCTGCTTTGATGGTCCAAGGTTCTCAGGTTCAGATGCCCAGTGTGGACCTAGCACCATTCATCAAGCCACGCTGTGGTGGCATCCCTCATTAAAAAAAAAAAGAGAGAGAGAGAGGAAGATTGGCACAGATGTTAGCTCAGGGCCAATCTTCCTCACACACACAAAAAAATGTATATATATATACATGATAAATCTGGGATAAATCTGAAAAAAGATGTTCAAAATCTGTACACTGAAAATTACAAAACATTGCTGAGAAACACCTAAATAAATGGAGACATAGACCATTTTCATGTGTTGGAAGACTCACTGTTGTTAAGACGCCAATTCTTTCTAACTGGATCTGTACATTCAACACAATCCCAATCAAAACCCCAACAGGGTTTTCTGAACAAGAAAAAAAAAAAACGCTATGGTGTTTTAAAGTTAAATTAAGTAATGAAGGCATATCCATTAGGAGTCTTAGAAGCTAAATCATAAACTCAAATGATTACCAATGAGAGAAAAGAGAGGGCTCCAATTCTTGAAATAAGTAGAAAGGAAAGATTTAAGAGAAAGAAGCCAAGATAGAAGAAAGTATAAGGCACCCAGAACACAATAAGGTAGGTTACATTCTTCTAAAGAAGAGTTTTAAGAAAATGGTGTTGATTTCCTCTGTAGGTGAATCTCTCCCTTGCTCAGGAGAGAGAATGAGCTAGGTTTCTCATTTCCTCTGAGCTTCTCACTTTCTACTGGGATCTCACCTCCTGGTGCCCCAGGTCCTCAGAGAGCAAAGCTTGTGACATAACGCTCCTCCTTCTTCAGTCCCTCACAAGACTGCATCAAGGACTAACAGCCCATTCAGCCCCACAAAGATAGTTCCAAATCATGTTCTTTCTTGGAAGCTTCCAACTTATACAATAGACACAAAGACTCTCAAGGTTTTTTCTAGTCTCAAACTTTATATAGAGTCTTCATCTTGTTTCCCTTATCTGCTTAATTACGACTTTTAAAAAAAAAAGTAACAATCTTTCCCTTTATAGCCACTTACATGTGAAAAAGGCTAATATTTTCAAGGTAAAATGAAATAAGAGATAAGGAGGAAAAACAGTCCCTCTTTTGAAGACAACAAATGTCTTTTGTCTAATGAGTTGTTTTTAGGATTTTGTTTTCGTGCAAAGTTTGAAAACACTGCGAAACTCCTGGGCTCAGGTCTTATTTTCTTTCTAACTGCTGTGGTTTCCAAGTAGTATTGTTATCTTGATTGGAGGGCTGAGCTTCAAGATACGCATCTAAAATGACTATTCCATACCTTTGGCAAGAACCTGACTGGTTGTGCTGAAAAACAAATCATTTGTATTTTGAGGGGAGAAAAACATATGGCTTGCGGAAGAAATTTTGCTAATGAGAGAAGGATAATGTATGAATTAAGAGTTCCAAATCTGTATGTTAAAATATGCAAGACATGGAATGAGGGAAAATTTGAAAAGTGGCCAGAATGTGCTTACATTGAGATTGAAAGTATTAATTCTATTGAGTTGGGCTGAAATGCATACATACATACAAACACACATCAAAGCGTCTAACACATGCTCGTGTGTTTGCTACCTCGAATACTTAGTGACGTTAATGATCGCTTTCTCTTTACCCTTCAGGCCAAGCTCTCTTCTAAATTCACTTCCATCCATACTAACACAGGCCATGTGTATATATCCTGGAGCAGAATTCTGTTCTGTCAACTGCGATGAAAATGCAAAAGAACATCCATATGCAAGATTGGCAAGTGGAGGTGAGAGAGTCTGCAAGCAAACCCCTGACAAGTTTTTTATGGCACTAATTACCATGATTTGACATGACGGCATAGTTTTTAGATACTATATGATCCTGGCAAACGAGTGTCATTGAAAATTATACTCCATCAGCTTAAACCTTCCTAAATGCCAGGGAAGTAACTTGATCTGTGCTGTGAGCAGTCTTAAAAAAGGGTTCTGGTCTTGGTCATGTTTTACTCTAACCAAAGAGTTAGAGACTACAGGGCTATTACTTATTTCTTTTAAACTGTTGCATGTTCTAGACCTGCTCTGTTCAACGTGGTAGCCACCAATGACACGTGGCTACTGAGTGCTTGAAATGTGACTCGTGTGAATTGAGACATGTTGTAAGCGTAAAATACACACTGGATTTTGAAGACCTAATAAAAAAAAAGAATGTAACTATCGCAATAATTTTATATTGATTACACGGTGAACTATTATTTCAAAAAATAAAATGGGTTAAATAAAATATGTTACTAAAGTTAATTTCACCTGTCTTTTACTTTATTTAATGTAACTATTAGAATAATTAAAAGTACATGTCTCTTGAATTTTATCTCTATTAGACAGAGCCATTCTAGAGAGTAAAGAATAATAAATCCTGCGGGCTCACCACTTGGTCTATTTCAAAGGATTTGGATTTGCAAAGCAAGAGAAAAGGACAAGCACCCTTTGAGTCAATCCCCATACACATTAAAAGTTGAATCCCCTGGGAGCACCAGGACGTGGGTAACTTCCTTTCTCGGAGCAGTAAACGGCCATCACCAGGGGCTACTGTATGACTTCTGCAGTGATAGCTCATTCCTGGTGACCATTTTAATGTTATGCTGCAGCCAAAATGTCATTCTCATTAGTAAAAAATTAAAAAATAAACACCTCTGGGACAGGAAGGGGGAATACCTCCACTGGCTGACAGCTAGAAGACTGAAGCCCCAAATTCTGGCCCCAAACCATTTCTTTCTAGGCTCAGGCCCTCCCACTGCCTGCCCCATCCCCACGATCCCACCATATGCGTAGACTTCACTGTTTCCAACACAAGTTGCAGCCTTTCAAAACTCCACTCCTTTTCACACACTTCCGTTCCTCCTGGAATACTGATGCTCTTTCTCTGCCTGTAAAACTCCTACTCCTACTTTAAAACCCAACTTAGATGCCTTCTCCTTTGCAAAATCATCCTGCTCTGTTCCGACAGTGCTCCAACAGTCTTAGTATTTAAATTACTAGAAAACAACTAGGTTTCACAGTAATTATTTGATTACCTCTCTGGCTGCTCTCCTTTAATTTGTATTTCTCCATGTGCCTACAACAGTCAGGTCAACACAATAAATGGTGTGTTGGGGTGTGTGTGTGTGTGTGTGTGTGTGTGTGTGTATACACACACGTTTGTAAACACACAAGCATAGGAAAGAAAAATCTACAAACCTAACACAGTAGTACACCAAAATGTTAAGAGTGGTCAATTCTGGTGGTGAGATTATGGATGATTTTTTTAAATTGTGGTAAAATACACATAACATAAAATCTATCATCTTAACCCTTTTTAAGTGTACAGTACAGTAGCGTAAAGTTTATTCACATTGTTGTGCAACGAATCTCCAGAACTTTTCTCATCCTGCAAAACCAAAACTCTATCCATTAAACAACTCCTCTTCCCGTTCCCCCAGCCCCCAGCAACCACCACTCTACTTTCTGTTTCTATGAGTTTGACTACTCTAGGCACCTCATGTAAGCAAAATCATAAAGTATCTGTATTTTTATGACTGGTTTATTTCACTTAACATAACGTCCTCAAGTTTCATCCATTCTATAGCATGTGTCAGAATTTCCTTCTTTTTTAAGGCTGAATAATATTCCATTGTATGTAAATACCACATTTTGTTTATCCATGCATCTGTTGTTGGACATTTGGGATGCTTCTATCTTTTGGCTATTGTAAATAATGTTGCTGTGAACATGAGTGTACAAGTATCTCTTTGAGACCGTGCTTTCAGTGCTTTTGGATATATACTCAGAAGTGGGATTGCTGGATCATATGGTCATTCTATTTTTAATTTTTGAGGAACCACCATACTGTTTTCCATACCAGCAGCACCATTTTACATTCCTATCAATAGCGCTCAAGGGTTCCAATTTCTCCACATCCTCAGCAACACTTGTTACTTTCTTTTTGTAGAAGTCATCCTAATAAGTGTGAGGTTGGTATGTCATTGTGGTTTTGATTTGCCTTTCCCTAATGATTAGTGATGTTGAGCATCTTTTCATATGCTTGTTGGCCCTTTGTATATCTTCTTGAGAGAAATGTGTATTCAAGTCCTTTGCTCATGTTTTAATTAGGTTGTTTGGGTTTTTGTTGTTGACTTGCAGGAGTTCTTCATGTATTCTAGACAGTAAGCCTTTCTCAGATATATCATTTGCAAATATTTTCTTCCATTTTGTAGGTTGCCTTTTCACTCGATTGTGTCCTTAGATGTAGAGAAGTTCTGAATTTTGATAAAGTCCAATATATCTATTTTTGCTCTTGTTGCCTGTGCTTTTGGTGTCATACCCAAGAAATAATTGCCAAACCCAATGCTGTGAAGCTTCTGCCCTATGTTTTCTTCTAAGAGTCTTATAGTTTAGGTCTTACACTTAGGTCTTTGATCAATTTTGAGTTATTTTTTGTATATAGTGTAAGTACAGGTCCAACTTCATTCTTTTGCATGTGATATCCAGTTTTCCCAACACCATTTGTTGACAAGATCATCCTTTGCCCCACTGTATGGTCTTGGCACCCATGTGAAAAATCATTTAATTCTAGAAGCAAGGGTTGATTTCTGTGCTGTCTATTCTATTCCAGCGGTCTATATGTCTGTCTTTATGCCAATACCACACTGTTTTGATTGCTGTAGTGTTGTAATAAGTTTTGAAATCAGGAGGCGTAAGATCTCCAACTTTGTTCTTATTTTTCAAAATTGTTTTGGCTATTTGGAGTCCCTTGAGATTCCGTATGAATTTTAGGATGGAATTTTCCATTTCCGTAAAAGGTACCATTGGCATTATGACAGAGATTGCATTAAATCTGTAGGTTACTTTGGGTCGTACGGACATCTTAACAATATTAAGTCGTCTAATTCATGAATATGGGATGTCTTTCCATTTATTTAAGTCTTTTTAAATTTCTTTCAGCAATGTTTTACAGTCTTCGGTGTAAAAATCTTTTGCCTCCTTGGTTAAGTTTATTTCTAAACATCTCATTCTTTTTGATGCTATTATAAGTGGAATTGTTTTCTTAATTTCCTTTTTGTATTGTTCATTGTTAATGTACGCAAACATGACTGATTTTTGTGTGTTGATTTTGTATCCTGCAGCTGCTGTATTTGTTTATTAATTCTAACAGTTTTTTTGGTGAAATCTCTAGGGTTTTCTACATAAAGATCATATCACTTGCAGAGAGAGAAAATTTTACTTCTTCCTTTCCAATTTGGAAGCCTTTTATTTCGCTTTTCTTGCCCAAGCGCTTTGGCTATGACAGCCACTACTCTGTTGAATATAAGTGGTAAAAGCAAGCATCCTTGTCTTGTTCCTGATCTTAGAGGAAAAGCTTTCCATCTTTCACCACTGAGTATGATGTTAGCTGTGGGTATGAGTGAGTTTGTGTTTTCTTTTCTATTAATTAAGCCATTATTTTTTCATCGAATAAAAAGGTACTGGGTATCGGCTATGTTTCAGACACTGTCCTAAGCTGGAAATTCAACAATAAACGAAACAAATTCTTACTCTCATAGAGCTTGTAGTGAGGGGCAGAGAAACGTTAACAAATAAATATCTGCTTAGAGGTGGTGACAGATCCCACGGGGCAATACAAAGCATAACTAGAGAAGGCAGGTGATGTGGGGCTGCAGTCTTGGATGGGGTGGTCAGGAAAGCCCCCCTGATGAGGTGAACTGAGCCACTGGCTATCCCTGGGGAGGACAAAGGTTTCACGGAATGACTGTATATGGTGCATGCTGTCAGGAGCCGGGCAAGTACAGGGATGAATCAGGATACCATCCCAGACCCAGCGCAGCCTTTAGGTCTGACCAGTAGGGAAGGAAAGTGAAAATACAGCACTAAACAGTGAGAGTGCTACGGTCATAAGAAATTAATAAGCAACGCCTGAAGAAAGCTTTCAGCTTCAGGGTGGTGGGTAAAACAGGTCAAAATGCAAACAGTTCTCAAGGTTTCTAACTAGGAGTCAGCAGAGGTAATGAGGAGGGCATGCAAATACCCTGAGTTTCAACTGAAGGAAGCTCTTAAGCCGGTGAGCCAAGCAAAATAGGCAAAATGACACCCTGAAGCTCCACAGATCCAACATCTACACACACACAACAGGAGTACACGCACGTGAACTGACTATTACGTGTTTATCACACATCTTCTTATGTCATTTCTGAGGGCAAATGATCATTCAACTTTTGTCTGGGTTAAAAAAAAAAAACAACTTCTATAGAAAAACGTTCAAGGAGAGTATGGTCCTCCTCTTTCTTTTCTGGCAATTCAACTGCATTCAAAAAACCATCAGATTTCTCTTCTTGAAGTCGGGGGTTAAACAAAAAATTCAAGACCAGTGATGGAATAGCAGCAGTCTGAAGTGATAATATCTATGGAAAACGGACTGGATCAGCCAAGCAGCAACCCAGAGAAATACGTATATCATCGTGATTACCTCTCATTTATAGCCCAGCCTCTTGGGAGGGCGATGATCGGAGCTGCCAAAGAAGATAAACCAATTCATTCCACCTGGACTTGGTGACTTTACCACTTGGCACTCAGAGAATCAGGCTGGAATCGCTTTGAAAAGAGATCATCTCTTTCCTCTCTATTTAAACAGAAGCCTCCGTCAGAAATGGATGGAAAATACGTTTTGGCAGCCGAGTCAGTGGTAATTCTAAGAGGTGAACGCTCGCAATTTTGCAGGCTTTGCCAAAGACCCGGGGCAGTCCCTCAAGGGGAATGTATCTGAACATTCAAGCAAAGTGCGGTCCCATCACCTAGCCGGGCTGCAGCCAAACAGCCTCCTGCTTGATCTTCTTCACGCCCAGATGTGCTGCGTTGGTTCACAGATTAATTTCTGTGTGGGAGAAGAGAGAACAGGCAACAGGGGGAAGATGTAATTAAACCCTCTTCTTCCCTCCGCGTTTGTGCAGCTTGGTTATCTCGTCTTGAAGCACTCAGAGGCTTCCAGGTTGCCTGGCGAGGCCAGAGAGAGGTACATCATGTAGAAAGACTCTGGCCACCCAGAGGCCGCGGGCAGCTCCTGAATCAGGAATGACGTGTGAGTTCACACTGCCTGTCAGCCAGCTGCCAGGCCCCCAGAGCAGAGAGGAGCTTCTCCAGGTTCTCTTCTAAAAAGATGAGGAAGTTGCTTAATTTTAATCACTATGACTCCTAGGTGTAAAAAAATAAAGCTCACTTGATTTTCTTTTTAAATCTATTTTTTCTTCCTCCCACTGCAGTAAATTAGACTAATTTCTACGTGGCTTTAATTAATCACATTATCATCATCAACGGTAATTGAGTTTCCGCAACTTTTCACAGACTCAGATCATTCGTTGTGTAATTATCATCCTGGGGAGAACTTCTGTTTTTTGCATTTCCGCCCACAGATAAGAGGAGGCATTTTCTTCCACATTTGCAGGCCCTGGCATACCAATCGATCAGCCAGCTTCACAACATTTATTCACTTGTAGTGAATCACACAAACTGTTGACATGTTTACCAAGATGCAGACACACTGAAGAACGCTTCCTGGTCCCCAGCAGAGAACTGGCACGTGGCAGACATCCGCGTAAATGTCGAAAGGGATGCTCATGGCAAAACATCATCTATTGAATGCAGAGCAGACATTTCAAATGTCACTTGAGCGGTTCCATTTCATCCAAAGATGTATTTCTTTCAATTTCTACTTCAGCATGTCACCTCCCAATGCTTATTTCTATGTCCATGTTTAACAGGACACCTGCCCTCCAGCCACCATGTCACTAGACAAATGGAGATTTTTGTCAATCTTGAATATTGTCAGAAAGGAGACACAATAATACTTTAACTTGCTAAAACTCTCAAGAGATTTCTCCCGGGAATCTTCACCTAGTAGACGAATGGCTGCCGACCTAACCTGTGCAGAAGTGGTGGGAGGGAGGTGGAAGCAGAGCCCCAAGGAATGAAGCAAGAAAACTGAAAATGGACACCAATCACTCCTGTCAGAGCTCCAGACCTTCCCCACCTGGAAGCGGGGCTGCTCCTGTCACTAAGGATTACTGGTTATATAATGACAGAAGCTTGGGGCACGCAGTGGAGAGCACTCCCCAAGCCTCCTCGCTCCTCAAATGCTGAAAGCACCTCCTGCCACCGGGCCCTTTGCACCTGCCGTTGGATCTTCCCAGCAATCTGCACAGTCCACACCCTCTACTCTGATCTTGGCTGGACAGCGTCTCCCCAGAAAGGCCCTCCCGGACCATCTTATCCATCTCTCTCCATATCCTTTTCCTGTTTTATTTTTCTTCTCAGCCCTTATTCCCATCGGCCAGATCATGCATTTATTTATTTGGGTTTTATTTATTGATTTGCCTCACCTATCCAGAACGTAAGCTTCTCGGTGACTGGAATGTAGTTTTGCTCATTGTGACATCCTCAACACCTATAATAATACCTGGCATTGTGGGTGCTCAATAAACATTTGTTGAAAGGATGAAGTGAATGAATGAATAAATAAATAAACAAGTGAGAGAGCAACACAGGACAATCTTGTTGGTAACGGTATTAATATTAATAACAGTCATTGTAATAACAGCTAACATCTATGCAAGACACTGAGTTAAGCACTTTTATACTTCTCCTCATTCCCCCCACTGTACTCCCACTTAGGCTTTGGTCACCCAGGTATCTTACCTATTTTGCTCTTAGCCTGGCTCATTATTCCAAGAAGTCAGGAATCATCCCCCAGTACTCTGTCATTTAAGATTTGTTGCCAGGGAAAACTTCTTACACTTAATTCTGGCCATCAAAGGAAAAACCAGTCTAAATTAGAAACATAACCTTCATAGCGAAGGTTTGGTGGATGGAATAATTTCAGTCATCAGTTTACCTGTTAGCACCATAAATACCCTGCTTCACCCATTGCTGCTGGTATGTGGTATTCCTCCTCATTCCAGATCCTAAGGAATATCCCTCCAGAATATTCCATCCTACCTTTCCTTTAATAAATACCCTATGACTTGTCCTTCTGCTCAGAGACTATCAGACTAAATCAGCCCAGAGCCCCACAATCCAGAGGAAAAGTGAAAGCAGAAAAACCGACACACAGAAAGTCATCACTCCAGGTTGAGTCTTTCCTCTGGTCCACACCAGCACAGCAGTCAGAGGGATTTTCCAAAATGTAAATCCAAATGTACGCTGTCCAAATGTAAAGCCACGCTGAGTAAAGCATTGCAGCAGCTTCCCACTGTCCTTAGAATCATTTGCCTCCTTAACACGATCCACAAGGACCTGAATGGAGAGGTCGCTGCCAATGGCTCCAGCCACACTGGAGACATCTTGTACCATACTATCTGTTTCTCCCATTCTACAGCCTTCTTTCAATTCCTCCTACATGTGCTGCTCCTTCAAGACCACAGGGCTTTTGCAGAACTTCCTCCAAACTTCACCTCGTCCCTATTCTTCCTGTCAATTCCAGCCCCAACATCACTTTCTTCTCTGGGAAATCTCTCTTGACCCCTCAACCCACTGTGTCATCTCATGGTACTGCATAATTTACAATACTTTTCTAAACTGGCAAGCGTACATTTGAATACGATTCGGTAATTACCTGTCTCTCCCATGAAGCTGTGAGTTCCCTGTGGGCAAGAACTGGGCTTGTTTTTGCTCACTATTTCCTACCTGGCACCAAGTATGGTCCCTGGCAGATGGCAACATGCTCTAAAGATGAGTTAATGAATGGATGGATAGATGAATGAATAAATGCATATACAATACTACCCAGCCAGTGTCTGTATCACGAGGTTATTTTTAGCAATTCTACAAGAACACTTACAAAATAAATACTTTATGAAAGTATGAAAAATTATATTCTCCCTCAATCCCAAATTCATATCTGAAACTATAAGGGAAAAACCATTAGACTACGGGGGGTGTGTGTGTATGTGTGTGTGTGTTTATGCTGTTGCTTCTATTGTTATTGTCAGGTGCAGTGGCCTGAAGGGAGGAGGGGAGGCCTTTATAGAGATCTCATTATTTTTGCCACTATCACGCAGCAGAAGCAGTGGCTGGCTGAATTCTGCTGAGCATCAGATAATCCTCGGCTATCCTCCAGTTAACGAAGGCAGCTGAGGGGCGTGTGACTGTGAGCACACCCCTCTGCGGCCCCTCATTTCCAATGAAGTAAAAAGTGGCCCCCACACTGCCTGGCCCTGAGGAGGCTCTAAGTAAATACGACTGACTACGTGAGTGAACCCCACAGCAGGGGACACGTGATCAAATCTGCAGTGCCGTGCTCTGTGGAACACATTTCCACCTCTCATGATTCTCCTGCTTGTTTCTGAAATCCTCTCAGATAGTAATTCTCTAGTTTTAACAATTACTCCTCACCTGCTTGCAGCCCTTGTAGCCTGGGGCCATCAAGGAGCAGCCTAATGTGACGCTGAAGCACTACCTGATAGTGTCAGGTCCCCAGGAGGTCGACTCTCGGGGTCTACAATTAGCTGCCTGCATTCATTCAGATACATATATGAAGATATATACATGTACATGTACTTTTTTAGGGAGAACAGAAATCTACATCTCAGGCTTTAAGTGATACACATTTAGTTCTTTTCATTTAAAAAGCTATTGATCCCCCCTCTCCAAGAAGATCTTTAATTCTGGTAATCACAGAATAAGCAGTCGGATGAAGGAAATAATAATTGCAAAATAAACAAAGACTAAGCTTTGGGACCCGTGTGCCACATTCCCAAATCCTTCAGAGACGTCCTGCCTGGTCACAACCATAATCTTGGGGAGAAGGTAAAGGAGTTTATAGGAGAAGGTAAAGGGGAGAAGGTAAAAAGGTTTAAACCTTTTTAAACAAAATGACAACAGTAAAGAGTATCTTCAACAAAGTGGCTCCGTGAGCCCCAAATTCAAACCTAAATTTTAATATCAGTTCATTCGTTCACTTTGTTCCTTCATTTACTTAATAAACACTGCCAACCACGTTGACCAAGTTTCACCAGATCACATCTACTTTTATCAAAATCAATTAGCTGAGGGGCCAGCCTGGTGGTGCAGCGGTTAGGTTTGCACATTCTGCTTCAGCGGCCCAGGGTTTGCTGGTTCAGATCCTGGGTTCAGACCTACACACCATTTATCAAGCCATGCTGTGACAGCCGTCCCACATACAAAATAGAGGAAGATGGGCACAGATGTTGACTCAGGGCCAATCTTCCTCAGTAAAAAGAGGAGGATTGGCAGCAGATGTTAGCTCAGGGCTAATCTTCCACACACACACACAAAAAATCAATTAGCTGAGTTAATTTTCCATGCAAGATAATTTGCAGCTAAAGGCTTAGGGTTTAAAACAGGAGTCTCACTCTGGCTACGGAGAGCTTCCAGCCCTTATTTATTTCTCCCTCCTTAAAAAGAACAACACAGAAAACTTTTTTAAAAACTCCATACAGGCCAAGCTGCACCCCACTGTAGATCCATGGCACCATGCACACCCAGCAAACTTCAGGGATAAAGAAGAACTCATCCAAATTGTGACAACTCAGCATCTGTACCTGACTCCTTCCTAGACAGCATTCTCGGTCCAAAACCTCCGCCCACACAGAGCAGAAGTGAGTAGTTCCAAAAAGAAACAATCCTTTAGACCAGGCTTCTGCAAACCTTTTCTGGAAAGGGATGGATAGTAAATATTTAAGGCTTGTGGACCAGCGGTCTCTGTAGCAGCTCCTCAGCTCTGTCACTGTGCCATGAAAGCAGCCACAAAGGACACATAAGTGAATGAGCATGGCTGTGTTCCAATACAATTATATTTACAAAAATGAGGGTTAGTGGATGCAGCCCGAGGGCTGCAGTCTGCCATCACCGCATTAGACCCGGCTGCCTTCTAATGAAAGGTTGTTCTCAACAACTCTGTGAAGAGGGAAAGGCTAGGTGGTCAGGATGGACCACATACATGAAATCTGAGATGGACTGATCAGGGTTCAAAATCCACGTAAGAACGCAGCCTTGGAAGGTCTTTTCATATTTCTTTCACCAAGGAATAATTTACATGCAATGAAATGGACAGATTTTAACTGTACATCCAAAGTATTTTGAAGAATGTTTACATCCATGTAACCCTCAGCCCAAGGAAGAAACAGAACATTCCCCGTCACCCTATAAAGTTCCCTCGTGCAACCACAGACCTGAAGTCCATCACCACAGCTCAGTTTAATGATCTAGAACTTCACCCAAACAGAATCAGGCAGAATGGACTTTAAAGTCCGGCTTCTTTCACTCAGCACACTGTGTCTGTGGTCTCCCAGTGCTGCTGCTGCACGCTCTCAGTGTCCGCTGCTCTTGCCTATACTGGAAACAACGTACTCACCCATGATCCCCATTACATGCAAATTTCTATGTGGTTCAAAGTTAACACCCCCTCGCCACCCCCACACTCCAAATGCTCACCTTGGCTCAGTGTAAATAGATAAAATGTACACACTCCAGCTAATAATTTCTGCTTCACCAGAATCCCAAGTAGGCAGCCCTGGCAAGTTCTCTAGAAACCATGAATGTGTCTCTCCCAAGCCTTTCAAGCTGCCATGTGATGGACAGGCCCATGGCATTTCCTCTGCTAACACTGGACTGTGAAGCTGGACTGCATAATTAACACCCATGGTTATTTTTCAATGCCTGCACCTGGCACTCTTAATTTAATTATCCCTCCATTTCTACAATCCACTGAACACTGGTGACTGCTCCACCTGGCCATCCTTGCCCTGAATCTCCACTTGCCCGCAGGGCTTTTCATTCAGAAATAATTAGGAACACAGGGTCCTCTGTCTCATGGCCAATTCAGCCAGAAATGCTATGGACCGGGAGGAAGGTTTTATCTCAAATACATGGAGTCAGCTTGCAGCAGTGGGTGAAGGGACAGGGTTGACATCCAAGCATTTCTGCCGTACTGAGAGCTACCCCCTAAAAAGGGGAAATGACCTTTCAGAAAAGCTGGAACACTCTGCTTCTGGGAATATTCTTTTCTCTTGGCTTGCTCATGGTGCACAATGAATTGGGAACGGTCTTCCAGCAAGGCTAAAATACAGCCTGCCCACAATTATCAATGCTAAGGACACAGAGACCAGGGTAGCAAGCAATCCAGAGATGATTCTGGTGCCTTGTTTTGTACGACTGTTTCAATTTATTCTTCTTCCTAGCCTTTATATGACAACTGTTCACTGGAACAACCAGCAAATAGCAATCTCGAATACAGACGGCCCTCCATTTTTCCTCTCACTTTTTGGTTTCTTGTTAGATACGGCATCCAGCACCTAAAACATTGTTTCCACACTGGCAGTTTCATCAATAATAAACAAAATTATAAGATTATAGGAAATATCAATTGCAGTGCATACTGTATTCCATGGGTACCCCTATTTGCCTGCTTCCCCTCACCCTCATATATTTTCCTTCCAATGCTTGTCTTCACACACACACATGTGCGCATGCACGCACATTTCTTGTTTGGGGTTAGAATGAACCAAGTTTAATAACTGGTTTTAAACAAGAAAGCCAGGCTGTGCTCAGCATCTTCTCTTTACTTCAGTCTCCTTTAAGACACACAAGAGAAGTGTCTAAACAGGTATCAGAATTTTGGAGACCTTGTTTTATTTAAAAAGGCCGTCCCCACTCACATGGAAAATTTTAGTTTATCTCTGCCAAATGCAGAAAAACTTTCTCAGGAAATTTTGATACGTTTTTCTCAGCTTCTCTGACTTTCAAGGGAGTTCAAAGGAGGTGCAGAATCCCACCCCCAGCAACGCCTCTGGAGCGCCCCTCTCTACACCAGGGCACAGCCCAGGAGACTGAGGGGCTGAGCAGCCTGGCCTCCTCAGTTGACAAATGGCTTCATTTCAAGCCACAGCGTAGAGGTGGCCACAGCACACTTCCCATGATTTACAACATCTGCTGTGGAGTTTGATAGGCACTTCCTCCCCTCACATGACGTGAGGCAACGTGCAGGATTAATGCAGTAACTTGGTGAACTCCATAACCTCTCTGGACCCAATCTGTCTTCCCAGGCCAGAAGCTCTGACAGGAGGGTTTTCTCCTGGGTCTCTGCCCTCCCCGTCTCCATTTCAGGCAACTTCCTTTTTTGGATAAGAAATAGTGCCGACCTGGGAGGTAGATGGGGGCATATACCAGGGAATGCCAGGAAGGAAGGAAGGGAGAAAGGAAGGAAGGAGAGGAAGACAGACAGACAGACAGAGGGAAAGACAGAAAGAAAGAAAGACAGAATAAAGGAAAGAAAAAGAAAATCCACCAACCTTAACTAGACACCATGCACCACAGTATTAAGACACATTATTCTTAGCCTTGGAACACAGCTTGACTTCTCTTCAAGGAGCATGGTGAACCTTTACACCAGGAAGGAAACAGGAGAAGCCAGATGGGAAAAACCAGTATTTGGTGCCCAAAAATCTGTGTCTTAGTTTAGGTTCCCCCAGGAGCAGACCCTGAGACAAGGATTCCGGTGCAAGTGACTAATTTGGAGCAGCGCCAGCAGGAGAGCCGGGAAGTGATACAGGAAGGGAAGATGGCCAGTAAAGCACATGTTGGTTATCACTGTGGGTAGCTGGGGCTTAATCCTAGCTCCAAGGGAACTCTGGGAAAAAGGTATAGACCACGTACCTCAGTGTGATCTTGCCCAAGGGATGAAGGAGCTGGGGCATTTACACACCAGCTCTCATCTGTCACAGGTTATGGGCTGCCCTAGGGAGCATTCACTCCTCAACGTCCTCAACTTCTGGTCTACCGTGAAGGCAGGCAAAGCACACTCAGTCTGGCCAGAGAAAGCTGTCAGGCAAGGAATGCAGGTGCCCTGATGGGTACAGGTGAAGGATATGGACAGGGCCATGAGAGTCCTGAATCCTGTGTTCTGCTGCCGATCAGAGCTAGGACTCGAGACACATCCCTTAACTTCTCTGACACACACCTAAGCACCCCATCTAGAAAACGGTGCCATTGTACTACCCCCCATTCTTGTGGTGAGAATTAACTCAGATGATGCCTATGAAAGAACTGTGCATGTTATAAAGCCCTGTAAAATCATTAGTACTCCCAAGCCCACAGGGATGGCTGGGAGCCCACCACGTGCCCAGAGCTCCAGGAGAAATAAGAAAGGAATGCAGGCTTTCTTTCTCCATGCCTTGTGCTGAGCCCTGAAGGGGAGGGTCATTCCACAGGCAGGAGCCCACATGTCTGAGCGTGTAGTGGGCAGGCACTCTACCTAATTTTGGGGGGCATGAATCCAGCCTGCTTCACCAGCATCCCAGCTCAGGGCAAACGTCTTCTCATTTTAACAAGGTTATGGTTACTTGTGCAACACGAGAAAGAAAAGGCAACTGGAGCAGCAAGAGGGTTAGCTGCCCATGCTGCTTCCTCTCAGCCCATCCCAGGGTGACATCTGAGTGATGTCTCTGTATCAGGTCAGCAGGGAAACCAGGTGACTTTCCCATTTTTGAAGCATGATTGGGACTCCCTGCTTTGCCCTCTGACCACAAGATAAGCCATGTCTCCACACTTACCCAGTCTGAAGCCTCTTCTCAAGCAAAGACTTTGGCATTGAAGTATCCACGATACCTTTCAAAATGATGGTGTGAGAGCTGCTGTCAGTAGCTAGGTGACAAATACAAGGATAATGCTGGGATTACAACTTAATCCCAGTATTCAGCCCACTCAAGAAGAACCTGAAAGAAGCTGTGACTAACCCTACAGGGATCAAGGAGATGCACACAGACACACGGTCCTCCCTGCCCACCCAACCCCCACCCTCTCTGAGAGTATCACACTGTCTTGGCCTAAAAACAGGTCATGCCCTTAGCAGACACCTCTAAATCCAGAAGCCCACCCATTCCAGAAAAATGATACCTAGCAGCAGCCAAAGCCCTTCCCCCACCAAGCTCTCCCCGCACCTATATCCCTCTGGACAAAGTCTTTTTTGGAAGAAGATTAGCCCTGAGCTAACATCTGCTGCCAATCCTCCTCGTTTTGCTGAGGAAGACTGGCCCTGAGCTCACATCCGTGCCCATCTTCCTCTACTTTATATGTGGGACACCTGCCACAGCATGGCTTTTGCCAAACAGTGCCATGTTCGGACCTGGGATCTGAACCGGCAAACCCTGGGCCGCCAAAGTGGAACATGCAAACTTGACGGCTGTGCCATCAGGCCGGCCCTGGACAAAGTCTTAACCTAGGATCCACGGACTAGGGGGTCTACTGAGTGGGCTTAAAGGGGATCCCTCAGTGCCTTCAAATTCTGTGCAAAATCTAAGTCAGAATTAATCAGCTGCTTAATTACATCTTCCACACAGGCACTGCCCCTCAAGAATTAGGAACCACCATCTTAGATGGAAACGACACCCGACAAAGGCATGGAGCTGGCGATGGTCTACACCACCAAGCACTCAGGAGCATGTGGGCTAGTCTCATCACTAAAGCACGGAGAAAAGGGGGAGCTTCTTTGATGTCCCACCCAGCCCTGGCTAGAGGACTAAGAACAGATACACCAGTGGCTGGGCTCTTGCTGTAACTGACTTAAGGCAGGCACAGAATCCATTTACAGTCATTATTTTCAAAGTAGCTATCCTTAAAATTCAAGCAGTTTTATTTTTTTTTTGAGGAAGATTAGCCCTGAGCTAACTGCTTGCTGCCAATCCTCCCCTTTTTGCTGAGGAAGACTGGCCCTGAGCTCACATCCATGCCCATCTTACTCTACTTTATATGTGGGACGCCTGCTACAGCATGGCTTGCCAAGTGGTGCCATGTCCGCACCCAGGATCCAAACCAGCGAACCCCAGGCCGCTGAAGCGGAACATGCGCACTTAACCACTGCGCCACCGGGCTGGCCCACAAGCACATTTAACATGAACAGCATAATGTTTATTTTAGCCTAAAAAGTGATTCTCCTCTCTCAAACTTTCCAGTAAAGCTGATAATACAAAAGCCATTCTGAGTTTATTGGCTTCACGTACCCAATGAAGGAGAGGCAGATAACGCTGAAGTGACCCACTCAAGGCTGACAGCAGATTGAACCCATGCCTCTGCCTAGGCCCTTGGCTTTTGTCCCTATTCCCCCTGGTTCTCCTTTTGGGCTTTGGAGGTCACACTGTCCTATGCCCTTGTTCTTCTAACGAGGAAACAGGGTCCAGAAACTTGGAGTGGTCTTCCAAAGTCATGTGGTGACCTGGCGATGAAAATCACGACCACGAGTCCCTGCAGGGCTCTCCCCATGAGGACCAGCCCCTTCTTCTCTGAGAGTGGGAGTTCTTCATTTTTCGAGTTCCCTTCCTCTCTGTTTTTTTGAACTTTTCATGCCATGAACCAATATGGTGCACTGCTCCTTCCAGATGACCCGTCCCCCATCCAATCCCCCAGCCAGGTTCAAGAAGGGCTCTGTCCAGCTCCGGGCCCTGCCTCTCCAGAGGAGGTGACGGGGGCTGACGCTGGCCGGGACAGAGCAGGGGCCCTCACAAGAGCCTCTGCTCTGGCTTGATCTCCTTTGGGATTTGCTGAGGGAGAAATTAGCTTGTGTAAGTCAGATCCTCTCTCAGGAACTAAACATCAGCAGCAAACAAAAACCAGACCGAACAGTATCCGTTTGAAAAGACAAAGTGAGGCGAGGGCAGAGAGCCAACCTGTAGGCCCCCGACCAGAGCTAATTGCCAGGATCTCCCTTTAATGAAAAGAGACCAAAAAAATCACAAAGCGAAAGGATTTCTTTCTTCCTTTTTTTCTTTTTTGGTAACTAAGTCAGGCATGTGCCCTCGCTCTGTCATTCATTTCCCTTGTGGTCCCCACCAGCCCCAGGCCACCACAGGAAATGGTGGAGCAGAAGAACGTTCCAGAGACCGGTCCAAATACTTGCCTTCTGATGCCACCTGATTAAATCTGTAATTCTGGCCACCACAGAGAAAGGCAGAAGTGTGTTGGTTGTCCCTCGCGTCCTTTGCTCCATGGTGCTGAGCACGTGGGATGAAAGCCTTGCATTTGCTAATATTTCCTGTTTCTCCCTGGGGACCCTTCCTTTCTGGTCTAAGTGTCACTGTTAATAACAGGGGGCCAGTGGGGCTCCAACAAAGGAATCCCATTTTCTCACTCCAGTAGGATTCCCCTGCTGGTACACGGACAGGAAGCTTCCCCAAGGTTGGATTCTCCGGTCTGTCTGTTGATTTGTTCCTTTTTTTTGTTTCACCACTTTCACAATAAACATCTGAATGGCATAACTGAGTCGGCTCCAGATAGTGTAAGGAGGCCAAGGTCACAGCTTCTCTTCCCACACGAGCTCCTTTTTGTTTTTTGTTTTCAAGTTCCTCCTCATCCTCTGGGAGCACCCCTCACCCTCAGAAGGCCGCCATGGCTGGGTGAGGCGTGGCTCTGGATAAGCAGAGCAGTGGGTGGTGCTGTCCGTGGCCTCCCCCTGAGCCTCGTGCTGTCCACCCTGCAATGCTTCCTTTATATCTTCTAGTCTCTCTCCTGCCTGCCCTCGACTTCTGACTCTTTCACTGAGGCAGAAGATGCCAGGCAAATACAACCACAGCACAGGAGGAATTTTAGACACTGGGAGTTAGGGACTTAGCTCAGTGTCACACAGCGGGGGCTTCTAGATGTCGGACTAGAACTGAGTCTAGGGTCCCACCCCACAAGGTTAAGGAAATACATCATTAACAACCATGGGCAGCCTGAGGCTTTCACACGTGTGGAGGGGTGAGGAGATGTTGTCAGGGTACCCGCCCCACATTTTGGGGACAGTGGGGGCTCTTACTAATGGTAGGCACCTACGAGGCCTAGACTTGTTTTAAGGAACTAATTAGAGAATCCTGTCCCCCTCCCTTCCACTGCCTTTCGGAGTCACTGCCCAGCCGCTGGTTGCCAGGGCAGAATGATCCTATTCCAAGATCTGGCTCGGAGTCCAGTCCATAATGCTCTTTTCCTCTCAAAGCTCTCACAGTCTGTTCCACATGGTCTGGCACTTGAAAGGCAGCCTGGCAGACACTGGATTCCCTCCCCACACCTCCTCAGTCTTCACCATTTCAGTCCCTGCCAGCTCAACTTCCATCTACCAACATCCGCATCTCTTTGTCCAGAATGATGCGCCAGGAACTAACACCCCGCCTCCGAGCAGCCCTCAACCAACAACTAACGAGAGTGGGCGTATATGTACTCCTGCTCCTCCCCCACGGGGAAAATGCTGAGCTGCAGGTTCTACACTGCCTTCCAGAAGCCCCCAGCAGGGCAAGCTACTGCAGGGCATCGTTCCCCTCCCCGGATCACCTCCCGAATAGATGACCACACTCAAGTCCTTGCTCAGGGTCTGCTTCCCGGAAACTCACACTAAGACATGCTGTATGATATACTGCAAAGAACCTTGGAAAAGAGGGAAGAAAGCCCAGGTCCTAGTGATTTGATATCTCTGAGCCTCAGTATCGTCATCTGCAATAAAGATCAAAATGCTGCCCCTGTAACTCAAGTGTGTGATGAAGGACAGGGCACCATAATGGCCTGCCAGGCTCCTGACGGCCGAGCGCTGGCTGGACAGGAAAGTCTGGTTTCTTTTTTTAAGCAACAGAGTCCAATGTGGTGAGATGCTATCAAGGTGACAGCCTGACCCTGCTTCCTTGACCGGGTGCCTGGCTCTGGGTTCCGAGCCCTGACTTCACACCCACACTCCTCACCCTCTCTCTGGGTGAGGCTGGCATGAAATTTCCACTCCATCTGATCTGGAGTCGGAGGGATTACAACATCCTAAAGCTTCCTGGCACAGGAGGGTGGTTAAAAAAGCAACAAATAAATTCTCCAACCTTTGCAAACAAGGCGGGGAGCTGGCTGGGGTCCCTTAAAAGGAAACTCCAACAAGCAGATTGTCCGGCTCCAAACCACGGGCTCGCCTCGCTTCAGCTGTCCTGTTAGATGGTGGGAGCATTTCCTAAGGTGGAAAGATGTTTCCATGCAGGTTGTGAGAGCCTGGAAAGTTCTGACCTGCGGTCACTTTCTGCTCCTCCCCTGGAAAAACAACTGTCTTTCCTGTCTGCCAGGTCTCACAGAGGACGAGTGTACTTGTTATAAAGTCTAAGATAGCAATCATCAAACAAACTGGCTAATCTTTATTGTGCTCCATATGATGCTAAATGCTGTGAGGGGAAATAATGTATGACCATGAAGTAGAGAAGTATTAAAAAAAAATTAGCATGATCAGAGACTACTGTGGAATTTCAAAGTAGCCACTTTGGGAAGATTTGTACCCACTTCAATGGCTTTACACACTAAACAATTTTGGAATTGTCTTTTTAGAAAAGCATTTAATTTTTTCTGATTCAATTTTTCAATGAAGCATAACTTACATATGGGAAAACGCACAGATGTTCAGTGTGCAGCTCAGTAAGTGTTGACAAACACAGACACTCTCGTAACCCCCGGAGGACAGAGCACTCCATCACCCAAGCAGTTCCCTGTGTCCCTCCCAGGCAACCTAGGTGTCAAGCCCTTTTCACTTGTAACGTATTTCCCAAGAACAAAGACATTCTCTTAAATGAGCACCGCGAAATTGTCAAAACATGGAAATTAACAATGGTAACAATATTATTATCTCGTCTACAGACCTTATGCATTTTGCTCATTATCTCACTAATGGCTTTCACAGGAAAAGAAGTTCTTTGGACTTAACTGACCTGCCTTGTTAGTCTCCTCCACACAGGGGCAGCTCCTCCATCTGGCTTTGTCTTTGTCTTTCATACCCTTGCAGGCCAGCTATTTTGTAGAATGCCCCTGAGTGTGAGTTTGCCTGACCATCTCTCTTGACAGGACTGCCCCAGAAGTGACACTGTGTCCTTCCCAGGGCGTGGCATCAGGAGGCACGATGCTGAGTTGTCCCTTCACCATACTTGGTTAGAGTAGAGTCAGCCAGCTTCCGCCACTGAAAGTTGCTATTTTCTCCTTTGTAACTAATAAGTACCCTGTGCGGATATACTTTGAGACTATGTAAATATCATGTTTATCAAACGTTTAGCCACTAGTTTTAGTATTAGTTTGTGGTTCTTGCTTGAAACAATTATGGTGATGCTCGCCATATGGTGATTTTTCTAATTTCACCATTTCTCCTACTCAAGAGAAGAGTTATTTCCATCTCCTTCCTCCCTCCTCCCTCTTTGCATCCCTTCCTTCTTTCTTTCCCTCAAGCGTGGACTCACAGATCATTTTATTCTATGGATTATAACCTGTTACTGTCATTATTTATTTTGATGTTCAAATTGTCCCAGCTTTGCCAGTGAGAGCTCCTTCAGGCTGGCCGCTGTGTCCTTTTGACATGTCAGGACTGAGAAATTTTCCTGGATGCTGAGAGACCATGGGCTCCATTTTTGTTTCAGAATACATTTAACTTTAGTTAAATGCTCTTCTTTCAATAAAGCATCCTTTGGCTACACTGCTGGGTACTGGGGCCAACGGCTGTCATGGCTGCTTCCCTGGGGAGAGAGGTGAAGCAGATGGGCCTGGGACTCCAGGGGGAATGGGGCGGTGCCCACTAAGCACTCAGGAAGGAGGGCCACCACCCAGACCTCAGTTGAATGCAGTGGCCCACAGCTGGAGGTGCCAGCCAAGAGTGTGAACAAGGGCACACAGCAGCCCTTAAGGCAGAGCCAAGCTGGAGAGTGCTGCTAGTGGAGACATCCAGCCAAAGGTATGTGCCAAGAAGGGCTGTAGATGGAGAGCCAACACCAAGGGGAGAAAGACAGAACTGACAGAAGGAGAGGCTAGTAGGGTGCCAGGTTCCTGGGGCAGTCTTTGGACCCTGGCTTACTGCTTTTAACTCTGTCTGCCCCATTTTCTCTTTGGCTGAACCTTGCCTGTCTTCAAATGTCAGCATTCATCGTCGCCACTTACTGGACTGTCCTCAGTAGAGACACCAGTCGAGAAGGTTCTCAGTTTAAAAGGAACCAAACATCCCTCTAATAACAATGTTTTTGTCCCACTGACTGCCACCAATGTGGTAGCTAAATGTGTCCACGTGCGTGCGCACGCACACACACACACACTCTCACATTCCTATTCTTTACTGGAAAATTAACACTTTGATAACCTTTCCTGCCATTTATTCCAAGAGTGCATATTTTATCTTTTCTACTCTATGGTACTATGTGCTGTGGTAATAAACGATGCTTCTTCTGACTCTCATAGCATGAAACATGGAGCCTGTTACTCAGCAGACATCCAGTGATGGATTCCGGTCGATCATTACTAAGGAACATTCCACAGCAGAACTAGTTTTCTCACACAAACGCAGCCAACGCACCAACGCTGGGTGTAGGGCTGCCTGGGATCTTCCCAACTTCAGGATGTTCCACGCGCCTCCCTACTAGACCATTTCCCGAACATGACCAACAAGGCGAAACAACTGGTCCTCATTCCTGCTTCCTCTCCCTTCCAGATAAAGCGTGGCTCAGCAGATGGTAAACCAGAAAGTAGACAGACCAGCAGGTTCTGAGAAGCGGGGCATCTAACTAGACAACTGCTTACTCCACCCTTTTCCTAAGCAAAGAAAGCCCTTGGACACCCACAGAGTTTTCTGCAATTTGTCCCTGATGGACAAAGTAGGGTTTAAAAAGAAAAAAAAAACAAAAAAGCAAAAGCAGAGCTCTCTCTTCAGCTCTCTGCTTTTCATCCCAAGCCTATTTGTTAATAATGAAGGAAGCTCTGTTTCACCTCAGTGAAAATTTCAAGCTTCAATTATCTCAATTTCTTTGCAAAACAATGGTCTTTTCCTTCTCAGCTTCCAGATTTAATGAATTGGGGAGGAACTCCTCTTTGGGCAGCCAGTCCACTCCTTGTTACCACTGTCCAGAGGAATTATCTGGGGCTGAGGAAGAGCAGGCGCTGCTTGGGCAATTCTGCTTCCTTCCCTCCAGCTCTTTGCTGCCCCACATGGCAGCCACTAGCCACATGCGGCCATTTAAATTTAAATTAAATAGAACTAAATAAAATTCAAAATTTAGCCGATCAGTCACACTAGCCACATGTCAAGCGCTCAACAGACGCATGTGGCAAGTGGCTTCCTTACTCAACAGTGCAGAGAACATTCTGTCATCACAGGGAGTTCTACTGGATCCGGGGCTGGCCAATGGGCCCACCTACTTCACAGAAGAAAGCCTGGGGTGGAGCCACTCCAGGACTTCACACAGCACTCTCTCCGTTCACATCTGGGGATGGTGGGGGGGGGCAGGGGATGCACACCTCGGGGTGGAGAGGTGAGAATGGAAAGCATGTGACCTTTATGTTTCTTCTACTGACCTTTTACCTTCCGAATACTTTCCACGCTTCAATTCTCAGCAAGCTGAAACGTTCCCCTCAATGTAAAGCCCGATTGTTGGTCCCTATTTTTCCTTAATTTTAATAAAGGAAGTTTGATCATTCCAAAGGGCTCTCCGTGACTGAAGACTCCCACTCATTATTACTCTGGGTCTCAGGAAGAGAGAGGCGTGGTTTGGGGGCCCCTCCAGCGATGGAGAGTTGGATTACTGTGATGGTTTGTGGAGGACAGAAAACGTCTTAGGACTCTGGTCTTTAGGCATGTGGGGGAGGCAGTAGGGCAAGAGTGACTGGAACCCACAATCATGCTCAAAAACCCACTAAAATGAAGGAACTACAAGAAAAGAAAACTCTCCAGAAGTCTCCTTTCAGTATGAAAGTCATTCACTTTGGAAAGAATTACCCGTTTAAATGTACACCGTGGGCATGCGGTATTTAAAAGTCGCTCTTTAAACAGGCACAGTAACTTTCACCTCCAGAATGCTGGGGTAACTTTCGGGGACCATCAGCTGAAAATGGACTCAAGGAAGGCGTGACTATCCATGAGGGATCATGAGGACTGTTTTGCCTTTAAAGAAATTAACCTTCCACACTGAAAATTAGGACCCCTGACAATGGAAGAGGAAAATAGGACACCCCCTGCCCCCAACACACACACACAAAATGACCTCATCAACTAGTAGCTTGAAAAGGTTAAGAACAGATCATGGGGTGAGTTAATCCCGAGGTCTGGGCAGGTAGAAAGAGACGGATTTGCTGTTCGAAGGAAAGACCCTGCCAAACCTGAAAGAAGTTAGCAAAGAGAAGTATTTTTAAGACTTGCAAAGTTTGAATTGGCTTAAATATAGTCCTTGCCTGAAGGCAGAAAGTAAAACCAGATAATAAACAATACCTGGACCCACAAGTCGGGGAAAAGTCAGAAAGAAAAACAAAAGGATCTTGATTTTCACAGGGCAGTGTCCTGAACTACAAAACAGGCAACCTTTGCTATTGGTTGTGTCCCTTCTGGAGCCTCAAGGAGGGGCAGGGGGCAAGGCTCTAGCCCTACCCCCACAGACAAGGGTCGTCAACATTAGGTCTTTGACATGAACCATTGATGTCTTCTCATTCTTAAGCAAAGTGTGAACAAAAGATCATTAGAAAAGCGTTACTGCTTTTATCGACCTATAACATATCACTTAAGTAGTAACCTTGTGCTTTTCTGTATAGCAGCTTCAAAAAAATCCCCCAGTGCCCCATTCCCATCAGATCAATACCCCAAATCTCCCTAAACCCCCTCCTGTACAGAAACCCCACTAAAGCCGATGGAGAGAATCTAGGATGTGAAAGAGACTAAGAAATGCCCCACAATGGAATCCCCACTCCCACCCATTTTCTGCAGGAGCCATCCTGGTTCCACAGCATCTGTGAATGTGCAACTAAGTGTGCTGATCAGGCTCAACTGGAGGGCTTGTGAAAACCCAGATTCCCAGGCCTAGCCCCAGAGTTCCTGATTTAGTGGGTCTGGGGTGAGGTGAGAGAATGTGCATTTCTCACAAGCTCCCAGGGAGAACTGATGCTGCTGGTCCCAGAACCACTCTTTGAGAAACACTCGCTGCTTTAATTATTCCTGTCCTTCCCAGAAGTCCGCTGGAAGGAAATTCAAGCTAAGGGGCTGGTAGGGGAACATCCTTCTCCTTGTTTGTCACTGGTGTCAAGTGCGAGGCCTCCTGGAAAAGCACCTATCGGCACCCAGCATGGCTGCGCGGCTGCATGGAGGAGCTGTGTGGAGGGCATCACTCTCAGCAGACAGTGTACACGAGCCCTGAGAGCCCCTCTCTGTGATCGACAGGGAGGCTGCCCAATGCAGCCAGAGGAGGACTGCAGCTTGGGCTTTTCCTGCTACTTTCTTCTTTTCATTTTCCTGCTGCTCCTCTGTGCCTAATCCCTGACTTGGCAGATCCTCAGCCTTGCAGACGACAGTGCTGCCCAGAGGAAATATGGGGTGTGGGTGGGTTTCCCAATCCAGCCCTGGGGGTGCTGAGGCAACATGTGGCTTAAAAGTTAACTGCTTGAAGAAGCGTAGAACCGTGTGCAGACACCAGGCCAGGCTGCGGGATGTCAGCCAGTGTGGCGTCCTATAGTCCTGGTCTCCATTAGGTTTTGGACACCAGCTGCTCTGGAGCCCACTTCCTTCCTGGCCAGGGGTGAGGTCATTATTGTACCCACAGCTCCCACTGAAGACCCTGTGGGGCTCTTGCTAAAGGCAAGAAACCTTCTGCCATCAGGCCATCTGTTTGACCACATCTGTCTCCTCCATGGACATGCACTGCTGGGGAGAAAATGGCATCTTTGCAACTAGGCCCAACGTCCCCTCTCAAGTTGCAAACTGACCCTTGAGATGTTTTCATTCTCCAGGAACTATTTTTCCTGGCATACGTGTAACATACAAAGAAAAAAACCCTCTGCTTTTTTAAAACATCCAATACAAAATAAGCGATTGTTAAGGCTCCAAACAGTCTGTTGTAATTCCCTAGCATGCTCTAAAAACAATAAGCCCCATGAGGTCTATGTTCTTTGGCCATCGCTTCTCTTCGCGGTTGGTTTGACTGTACTTTGTCCCTTCCACGGTCTCTACCATGCCACAGAGCACCCTGAGTGGGCACCCCTCACCAGACACACACGCTGGGCTCTGGGCTCTCCCTTCAGCATTGATGGAGCACTCAGCAGCTGACATTATTCTCAAAGGACACTTTTTTCTTCCTTTATGCTGCAAACAAGATCAGTAGCCAATTCTGGATGATGAACCTAAAAAGACAGGCAAAGCTTCGTTAAAACTTAGATATCTGGCATGAGGCTGCCCGAGACGACCTGGTCTGAGGCAGATTTGATGTCCCAGGGGAAAGGTCCAGTAAGGAACACAACTGTTCTCTAATTGCCATGTGTAGAAATGCCACAAATGTGGCCAAAGGAAGAGAAGACAGGGGAGTACATGTGAAAAGGATCCAGGGCCTTTGGAAGGCCACTGCTGCCCTGCTGATCCACTCCTGTGTCCCCAGCCTGTGCCCCCAGCCTCCTGACCATCGCTTGGCCTCAGGTGGGAAGTGGGGGTCTGTGGGGAGACAGGGTGAAGGGTAGCAGGATCTGCTAACGGGAGCTCTCCTCATACCTGGAGAGCTCACGGGGACAGGACATCAGCTGGTGCCTCCAGTGTGACTTCAAATTGATGGCAGTTGTAGTCCCAGTCCAAGCTTCCCCAGGTGACATGTGTGAAATTCAAATGTTTAACCATTTTGAAAAGGTCACCTCAAGTTTGCTGAGTAATTTCAGCCTGTCTTTTTACTGTTCCACTAAAGATGTTAACAACATTCAACAAAATTTTTTGTGATACTCAACAGCATGAGGCGACACCATTTTTGTCCTGAAACCAAAGGAGATTCCAGTTCAGTTCATCTTCACACCCTTCATTCTGCTTTCTTGGCCACGCCATCAGATACGGGGGGAAGATCGGCTGAAGGAGAAACAACAGTGGACTCAGAGACGTGGGTTCGAGTCTTCCATCTACTTTGGGATACCCAAACGGTTGGGGGTCTGCATGTAATTGAACTTCTCCAAATGCTTGTCATTTCTGGGAAATGCAGGTGACAATATTAATTCTCCTTCACAGAACAGTCGTGGGGACTGCCTGAAAGGAACTGAGGGTGAGAACTCTCCTGGATTAAGAACATACTGTGTGTCAGGCTCTTTAATGTGCTTTGTCTGCATTTTTTAATTGATTTCTTACAAGAAGCCTATATTTTTGGTATCATCGTTCCCACCTGTCACATAAAACACTGAGCTCAGACAAATCAAGAAGTGTCTCCCTGGTCACACACCCAGCAAGGAGACCAACTAGACAGAATCCAAACTCAGGTGACTCTAGCCCAAAGTCCTTTCCCTAAAACCCGATCAATACAGGCAAAAATGCCCCCAAAATGCTGAAGCCAAGTCAAGGTAAGATTGTGTGACCACCCACTAACCAGAAATACTAATTAAACTGATGTCTCATGCATCCTGCATTGTCAGGGAACGACTGACTCCACTTAAGTGGGATTTTCCAAGTAGCTAAAATTTACCCCTAATTAAGAATCAACTTTCTCTTTTTTAATGTGGAGATTTTTAATGGGAAATTTCCAAAAGTAATTACATTCAATTTTTCCTATCTTAAATACACACAGAAGTTTAAGATTTCTAAAAATAATCCAGGACATTAATGAGTATCAGGCATGAAAATGAGATACAACTGGGCCATGTTCTCAGAGCCTACGATGTGGGTGAAGCACACACAGCCCCAAACAAACAAGCCTCAAATGGCTGGACTTGTTAGTTTTCTGAACCTACTTTTTTCTGGAATATTTTATTAAGAAAATTTTGAAATATGCAGAAAAGTTGAAAAAAAATGTTACCCACCACTTGGATTCTAATGTAACACTGTAAAATACTTGTTTTATCACACATGTATCTATCCATCCATTCCTCTATTCATCAATCTCTCTTTTCAAAACTGCATTTAAAAGTATATTGCAGATATCAGAACCCTTCTCCCCGAATACTTCAGCATGCATATCATATTAATATCTGTTGATTGTATTTTTCTACTGAGATACAATTTACATACAATTAAATGCACAAATCTTAAGTGAATATTCACTGAGTTTTGACAAATGGATACGCCTGTGTAGCCTGAAGCCCTGTCAAGATGCAGACCATAACTCCTAACCCGAAAGCTCCCTGCACCCCATCCCAGTCAGCTCCACACCCACTTCCCAGGGAGCCTGCTTCCACAGGTCTTCCTTCTCCTCCCTTGTCATCAACTGTCACTCTACCAGTGTCAGAGGTTGTTTCGAATCCGTGACCTCATTTTGTCCGCAATTATGAGAGTAATTCTAAAGCCACTTTCAGGAAAGTACATGGGGTTTGGAATTATCTTTTCCATGAAGTTGAGAGGCATTTCCCCACAACAAGGATTTGGGAGTATCTGATATTGCCAGCAGCCTGATTTCCATATACACGGAGTGCTAGTGGATTGTTGCAAAGCTTGACCAGGTATCTCTCCACCTGTAAGATCCAGTGCTGAGCTGTGTACAAGAGCAGAATTTTGACAAGAGGTAAAATTTCTGTGTGCTAGTATCTCACTGGGGTTCTGAGGGCTGGGGTTTGGAAGGAAGATAATGGCTCACTCAACTTTTTGGAGTCATGATGTTGCAACATTCATGGATTGTCATGTTGAGATCCATATGCTGTGATGTTGACAATCACACTTTCAGATGTCAAGACATTTGCATGTTGAGATGTGACAATCGCAGATTCAGACTGCATGTTGAGATGTGGAGTACTACACAGCTTCAGTTGTGGGATTTGCATGCTGAGATGTTGAGACAGTCACATGTGGAGATATTGAGAAATTTGCATGCTGAGATGTTTAAATATTCACAGGTTCAGATATGGAAGTGTTTGCATGTTAAGAGGTTGAGATAGTCACAGGTTCAGACGTTACGATATTTGCATGCTGAGATGTTGAGGCATTCATATGTTGAGATATTCTCGGGTTCAGATGTTATTACATTTGTAGATTGAGATGTTGAGACATGCAAGTTAAGATGTTGAGACATCTGCACAGTGAGGTGTAAAGATATTCACAGGTTCCAATGTTGAGACATTCCCAGATTCAGATGTTGAGATTTTCCCATGTTGAAAAATGGAGACATTCCACAGGATCAGTTGAGACATTTATATGTTGAGATGTTGAGACATCCACTGGTTGAGATGTTAAGACCTTCTCATTCATGTCTGACTTCAAACATCAGATATCTTCAGCCGTGCCCAACATACTGACTCCTTCTCAGCAATATCTGATACACTCTTCTTCCACATCCCTTTCCCTGTAGCAAACACTGTTGGTACCACCTTGGAGGTCTCCATGGATAGTTTTCATCCATGCCATGGCTTCCTACATCTCTGCCTGAGGATGTTCTCTGGCACCAGGTGAGTACTCTATATGAGCAGTCAAGAAATCCTGAGGGGTTTACAACCCGAGAGTGATTTTCAACCAAGGCAAGATGCGATTTGGGAGATAAATACCCTAGTTTCCTCACCCATCGGTGGCTCAACACTGTCTCTGAGAGGGTCCCCACTAGAACTGAGTCCCAGTTGTCCTCAGAGGTAATGTCCCCTACAGGCGTTTCTTGAGATCACCTCCCAAATAATCTACTAGTAACCAAATCGTTGCTCTGATTTTGGTGAGAACCCAAATTAAGCCATCTCCAAAGTACCAGTCTGGTCTCCGAATAGATAGTCAGAAAGCAGAATCAGGACATCCATCTCTGCTAGAGGAGATACTTCCTCCTCCGCAGGTACCAGGTTACCATCTACTCACTTTGTGTTTGCTGAAGCACATGGGGGTGGGGACCTGCTCTTTGAGGGGTAAGGGGCAATGGGAGGACAGAAATCTACGGAAGTGTCTCATATTCTATTACCATCCCTCTCAGGCTGGGGACATGCTCACCTCCCACCACATGGTGATCTGGAAGGGCTGCTTCTCCCCCTCCACACCCAGTCACCCATATGAGTAAATGGCAACATGAGTTGGCAGCTCTCTTTTAGGGGGAGGAGCTCCCAGGATGGTTCCCTCAGGGGGGAGAGAAGATGCTGGAGCTCCATGTAGGTTGTCCACAGCAAATGTCCCCTATGTCTCTGGTGGGGCATAAATAAAGGACACTTACAGAGACAGAGGAAGCTTAGAACATGGGCAATTTGAAAGAATAAGATTTTTTTTTTAATTGGGGAAACAATGGATCATGAAAGATACAAATGGTGCATCTACTGTGGAAAATAGTTTGGCAGTTCCCCAATAAGGTGACCAGAGAAGTGTTTAAACAAAAATTTGGACACTAAGTTCAGAGCAGCACCATCTCCAACAGGCATAAGGTGGAAACACTCAGACGTCCATCAACAGATGAACAGATACACAAAATGCGATCTGGCCACACAATGGAATATTATTCAGTTCAGCTATAAAAAAGAATGAAGTACTGATACATGATAATATATATACACCTTATATATATATAATATACCGTGTAAACATGCTAAGTGAAATACGCCACACACAAAAGGCCACATATTACATGATTCCATTTATATGAAATATCCAGAATAGGCAAATCCATAGAGACAGAACACAGATTGGTGTTTGCCCAGAGGCTAGGGGCAGAGGGGAGTAGGGAGTGGCTGATAATAGGTATAGGGTATCTTTTGGGGTGATGAAAACGTTCTGGAACTAGAAACAGGTGATGGTTGCACAACATCGTGAATGGACTAAATGCCACTTAATTGTATACCTTAAAATAGTAAATGTTATGTTATGTATACTTTACCACAATTTGTAAAAAAAGGAAGACAGAGGGGCCAGCCCAGTGGCATAGTGGTTGAGTTCACATACTCTGCTTCAGCGGCCAGGGGTCTCTGGGTTCGGATCCCAGGTATGGACCTACACACTGCTCATCAAGCCATGCTGTGGCAGCGTCCCACATACAAAATAGAGAAGACTGCAAGACTGGCACAGATGTTGGCTCAGTGGCAATATTCCTCAAGCAAAAAGAGGAAGATTGGCAACAGATATTAGTTCAGGGCCAATCTTCCTCACCAAGAAAAGAAAAAAAAAAAGGAAGATAGAAGTCAGTGAAAATGGACACCTTTGGATTTCTTAAGTGTCATTAGACACTTTGATGAGCTGGAAGGCGCCTCAGAGATAAGCTAGTCTATAATCCCATTGTAAAGCTCAAGAAAGATGCAGAGCGGTTAATGACTTGGTCAAGGTTGCAAAGGGAATCAGGAGGAGTCATTTCATTTGCTGGAAGGTTTTACTTCTCTTTTTTCTGAAATGAGACCAAAGTTTACATGATGGTGGTCTGTAACAGGCCATCAAGCATGGAGCCCAGAGCTCAGGTACAGTGGGCAGGCAGGATATGCCCAGGTGAGGCGGGCGGGTGGGATGCACCCAGGTGCGGTGCGCAGGTGGGGTGCGTATGGCCGACACCAGATTTCAGGTGGGACCTGCCCCTACACAGCCACTCCTGGGGTTGCACATCCATTTCCTCCCTCTTACATCACCTGCCTCACCCTGAAGGCATTCAAGGTCACGACCCCTGATCTGGATTATTGACAGGAAAAAACTAAATAAAATTGTCACTATTGGAATTTTAGGCACTGCAAATAATAAACAAACAAAAGTGACGATACAGATTGGAATCGGAGGGGGAGCAGCACTGGCAACTGACAGCTGAACTGGAGGGAAAATTTGCCTTAGCTGGACCTACAGCGGTGGTAACTGAAAGGGGCAACTGGTGAGTGCTGATTAAAAGGCGCAGGAGTAGATACAGCTATGAAAGCTAAGCATCAAAATAATCTGCATGGCCATTTGGCAAAATCGAGGTTTGTAAAATGTCACCAACACCAGTTTCCAAGCCAATGCTCCCTTGTGGGCTCACTGGAATGTCTGTGTAGCTTTGTCCGTTATCTGAAGAGTGATGTCCCAGCTAGGATGTCTCACCCAAAAGGCAGGGGCTGGCCATGGTCCTAGCAGTAGATATTGAGAAGTCAACAGCAGGATATGTATGTATCTCTAATTTCAGGGTAGAAAAGGACTTTTTAAACAGCAAAAATTATAAAGGAAAAAAGAATGATGCATTTGACTACATTAAAGTTTAAAACTTCCGTGTATCAAAAACCACCACCAAACAGAGAAAAGACAAGCCATGCACAAAATATAGCACCAACAGAGAACTGATGCCCAGAATGTGTAAAGCTCCCATACAGTTAATTAGAAAACAACAGGCAAAGTTGATGAATAAGCCATTCACCGAAGAGACTATACAAATGCCCAATACACTTAGGAACAGAAGCTGAACTTGACCAGTGCATCTGTTTCCTAGGGGTGCTGTAACAAACTACCACAAATAGGGTGCCTTAAAACAACAGAAACTTATCCTCTCCCAGTTCCGGGGACCAGAAGTCCAAAGTCAGGTGTCAGCAGGGCCACACTCCCTCCAGAGGCACTCAGGGAGAATTCGTTTCCTGACTTTCCCAGCTTCTGGCGATTGTTGACAGTCCTTGGCTTGTGGCCGCATCACTCCAAGATCTGCCTCCATCTTTGCATCACGTCCTTCTCTATGTGTGTCTAATCTCCCTCTGCCTCTCTCTGATAAGGATACTTGTGATAGCATTTAGGGACCATGTGGATAATCCAAGGTAATCTCCCCTTAAAATCAAGATCCTTGCAAAAACTTTACCATGTAAGGTAACAGTCACAGTTCCAGGAATTAGGACCTGACATCTGTCGAGGGCACCATTCATCTCCAGTAACCGGGGAGATGCAAGTTAAAATCACATTGAGACCCAACATCAGACTGGCAGATATTAAAATATCTGACAATACCCAGTATTTATGACCATGGAGAACAATAGGAACTCACATCTCCTGCTGGTGAGAGTGCAAATCTATCAGTATAACCATGCTGGAGAGCAGTTTGGAAGAATCCATAAAAACTAAGGATGCACATACCCTATGATCCAGCCATTCCACTGCTAGAGAAATTCATCTTACCAGGAGACACCTACACGAGTGTTCAGTATAGCACTGTCAGGGGAAAACTCTGCAAACAATCCAAATGTCCTTCAACAGGAGAAGAGCTAACTGAACTGGGATAGAGTCATGCAGTACGATCCTGTGCAGCTTTGAGAATACATGAACTAGAGCCTCCTACACCGATGCGGTTAAATCTCACACACATAACGTGGAGGAAGAAAAGCACATTGCAGAAGAATACACAGAGTGCATGATCATTTGCACCAAGTTAAAAACAGGCGGCTGATACTTGGTGGTGTTTATAAGACGTATACTTGTGGTGAAAGCCTGAAGATGTGTACAGGAATCACAAACACCCAATTCTAGATGAAGGTTGCCCCTGGGAGACAGGGAACAGAATGCAGGTTTGAGCAGTGAGAAGTCCAAAGGAGATTTCAACATGTATTTGCAAGAGTTTATTTCTTAGTTGGGTGATGGATATATGGATGTTCATTATATTATTCCCTGTATGTTTTTATGTCTGGAGTATTTTTTTTTTAATTTAGGAGGTGGTGTATGCTGCTGACAGGAGTGGTGACAGACAATCCATCTCAGCGGGAAGGCCTGGCAGGTGGGAGAGTAGGGTCTTAGTCCCAGGGGTTGTAAACCAAGGGGTCTACAAACCCCCAAGGGGCTTATCGATAGAATTTAGGGGAACTTTGAACTGGGATGAAGAAAATACCATTTTTATTTTTTTTCTAACTTCTAACTGAAATGTAGCATTTCCTTCTAACGTGAATGTCGGCAGCAAACTAAATGCTATTAGCAGTTTCTTTGACTTTATCACCAATAGCTGTCGGGTATTTTACAGCCCATTATAGTGTGGCAGAGAGCTCAAGACAGCAATAACGCTCATCAACAATTCAAATGACAGTAGCTATTAGACCCACCACTGGATCCTGCTATTGAACGTGTGAATAAAGTGGCGCGTGGCTTACTCCTCCATCATCAGGTGTTTATTCACTATACTGGCAACTGTACTTCAATGTAGTTGAAATACTTTCTGTTGCCCTGTATATCTTATCTCATGTATTTAAAAACAATATCCTTCACCAGACTGCTAAGGGGATTAAGCACCCCTGGAGGTGGAGAGGGGCTGGGGATTCCCAAGCAGTTGGGTCAGTGGCTATGGAAGGTCCCTGGGGGGTCCCCACAGCTCCAGGCTGGAGAGGTCAGGGATAAAACTCAGACCCCAATTTATGAAGAAAACGAAAGTCACACTTGTTTATCTTAGCAGATGTAGAACACAGAGCCCAGGAATTCAGACGAGCTATTTTCAAATGTGTCATCCTTCTCATCCTGTCTTCTCTCCGTCTCATTTTAATTGGATTTTAATCAGGAGTTATCTTGTAAAGTGTTATGCACTAGGATTGAAATGTAACACAAGAACCGAACTAGTGGATCAAGCCTCGGAGGGGGCCTCCAAACCAAACTGAAAACCAAGATTAGGTTGAGTCTGTAACTCGGTGATTGGAACCACATGCAGCTTCCTTCCTTCAGGCCAGGAGGATGCCTGTGTGGAGCAGAGGTGTAGTTTCTTGACTCAGCCCAGCCTGAGGTGTGGCCAGGCCTTGGGAAGTTTGAATCAGAGTCAATGGATGCCAAGGTGGAAAAGAGAACACAACTGCTTCCACTAGGAAGCGGCCTTGGCCACCACTCAGCACCCACCGAGAAGGGGAGTTGGGTCAGTGCTCCTACCCTATAGGGAAGACCTTGGAGAGCGCCTGTGCCTCTCTGCTGCCCACAGGAGGAGAAGTGACTTATCTTAGGAGTGGGGCTGGTGAGAACCTGGCACACAGTAGCCCACATGTATACATTTTTCATTAAGTCCACCATTTATTGAACATTTGCTATTTGGTAGGCCACACTGCTAGATGCATTTTAAAAATTGGCTTTCTGAAAGTATAATTTATGTACAATAAACTACAGCCATTTAAAGTGTACAATTCCATCACCCCTCATCTGAGTTTCCTTATGCCCCTTTGTGGTGTATCCTCCTACCCTGGCCCGCACATTACCACTGATCTGCTTTCTGCCTGTATAGATTAGTTTGAATGATCTAGAATTTTATATAAACGGAATCACACAGTATGTACTCTTTTGTGTCTGGCTTCTTTCATTCAGCATGATGTTTCTGAGATCCACTCATGTTGTGTGTTTCATTGGTTCTTTCTTTTAACTGCTGAGTGGTATTCCAGTGCATGGATGTAGCTCTGTTAGGTTATCCATTTACCAGTTGATGGATATCTAGATTTTTCCAGTTTGGGGCTACTATGAATAAAACTCCTGTGAACATACATGTGCATGTCTTTTTGTGACCAGACGTTTTCATTTCTTTTGGTTAAATAGCTAAGGGTGCAATGGTTGGGTCACAGGGTAAGTGTATGTTTAACTTATGAGAAACTCCAAACCGTTTTCCAAAGTAGCTGCACCATTTTATACTTCCATCAACCATACATTAGAGTTCCAGTTACGCCACATCCTTGTCAACACTTGGCACTGTCAGCTTTTAAATTGGAGCTATTCTACTGAGTGTACAGTAGGATCTCATTATAGTTTTAATCTTCATTTCCCTGATGACTAACGATGTTGAGCATCCTTTCATGAGCTTCTTGGGTCACATATTTTTATTAGTCCAGTAAATGTGATAAAGGACCCTGCTCAGGGGACGCTCTTGCTCTTGTGTCTTGCTTCCTCTTTAAGCAGTTTTTACAATGCAAACTTTTTATGGACAAGGACCATGTCTCAATAGTCCTTGTATCTCTAGCACAGTATCTGACACATGGTAGATACTCAATAGAAGTCTGTTGATTTACGAGCAAATGGATTCCAGTTAATTCTGGGATGTAATATAATAACATCCTTAGGGCCTACTGAAGAGCATTAGCCAGCGTTCCCCTGCCTGTCAATGACCCACCTCAAAAACTGGTGATTTGAATCTACTGTGAGCTTGTTCGGGAAGCAAAGAAGTTTGTTTTGATTTCCAAATGTGAAACTGTATAAATAAAAGCAAAAAGGCCTGAAGGAGAGCCTTAAAGGCTTAAAAAGATGATTTTTGGAAAAACTTACTCAGAGAGCCCTACACAGTGTTTTTTCCCCATTAAGGGCTGAGAACCCACATGTTCAAACAGGGGTCCCTGGTGTAGACAGCAATTTAGCAGTGAGGTTCAATGCAGACAACTGGGGCCTTGCGGAGAGAAAACAAGAATCAGGGATCTGGGTTCAAATCCCAACTCCTCTGCTATTTCTCAGACCTCAGAAAGCTCCTGAACCCCACTGAGAGAAAACAATGCTGTGTTTGTGGGTTGTTTTAAGAACTAAATGAGGAGATGGATGTGGAAGCTCTCCACACACCTCCGCTCACAGCAGTCTTTCAATAAGCGTTAGCTTCCTTCTTCCAAAGCAAGACTCGGGGCAGTTGCTGCCGTTGGTGCCGGCCCAGATCTCCTTTAGTGGCTGGTACTGCACCCCCCACCTGCTGGGGCTAAAGCTGGGAGTCTATCCACAGAACTGCCCCCAGGAAGGTGGGGCCCCCAAACCTCCGGGGTGTTCAATGACTCACTGATCTAAGCACAGAAGCTAAGGCCCCTTGACTCAAGCAGGGACGATTCTGGATCCGATTTAAGCTACAGAACTAACCCTTCCCCGCAGTGGATAAGGTCAGGGCTGAACCTGCCCTGAGAGGCATCCTTTTGTCCTCTTCCCCTGCCATGTCCGACCTCTCTCCCTCTTTCACAGGCTTCTCCTGAGAGTTCTCCCTCAATTAAACACGTGCTCATGAATCCTCATCTCAGGCTCTGCTTCTAAGAACCCAAGACACCCAGGCACTTGGGGGGCACCAGTCCCTTCCCGATGCATTGACACACACGACGAGACTTTTTGAAGCTGGGCTCTCCTGTCACTGGAATGTGAAGAGTCACAGAAGAAGTTTTCCATATATCCTGTGCTTGCTGAAACCCATGGAATCTCTGGATATTAAGGTGTTCATCCTGCCCCAAACCGATCACCTGAGGGAAACTGAGGTAATCGAGCAATCAAATAAGCTGCGTTCTCTGCAGCTTTAGGAGGTATACAGAGAAAGCTGCACCAAGCCAAGCCTCTATCCACAGTGTCAAAGGCATCACAGACACCGACAGGCACTCACCCAGGAAAGGAATCTGGGGGAGGCTGGGAGTGACAAATGTAATAACAGGGTAACAACCCTGTTGATGCACATATGAGAGTGGATGAGAAGTAATCACTTAGGTCACATAGCAGATCCTAGAGAAGTTCTCCAAGTTGATTCTCAAGCTGGGACACAAGGACAAGTTGGGAGGAGAAGCCAGAAACGGTGGCAGTGGCCAGAAAGTCAGAGGGATGAGGGTCCTGTTCAGTTACACATCCGGACCTAGACAGAGAACAGCAGCTGAGCCCCATGGGTTGGTCCTGATACTGCTTAACCCATGATGCAGAGATGAAACAGAGAAGAACGAGCCTCGACTCTGCAAAAGTGGGCAGGAGAGGAAAACGATCCCTCCAGTGTAAAGGAGTTAGCCCTCAGCTGTGGGTGGAGCAGGCAGAGCAGCAGTGGGAGATGCCCACAACACCAAGGCCAGCTTTCTACAGAAGACTGATGAGGAGTGAAGGTGGGAAAAATGTCTCTTCTCTGCCTCCCTCGAAAGACTCTATGGGGGCTAGCCCTGGACCTGAGCCTCTGAAGACCATCAGAGAGACAGTGAAACATCAAAACATCCGTGAGAGAGTGATGTCAATGATCCAGGGATCTGGGGTCTAGTTTATGGGAAAAGCCAGCGGCATTAATACACATAAAATCCATGGGAGGAGAGAAAGAGCAAGAATCCCATGTGTACATACTGTTAAAGGTCTTTATTAAACTGCCACTGGGGCTTGAACAGAGGTGAGTGCAAAACTCAGCTGTGGTTCTCCTCTTTCTTAGGAGTTCTCTCTAGCTGATGACAAACTTAGCACAGTGCTGCACCCAAGACTGACTCACAACCCACAGAACTCAAGGAGAGGTTGTCCTAGAACTCTCCTTTCTTCTGATATTCTCCTAACAAAGGACAAATATCTGACAAAATTGGTCTCCCCAGCTTAGCCGACATTAAATCACAAAAGTTTCACCTCCTATGCTGATACCAATCAATTGGCAGTGGCTTCCTTGAGCTCTGGGCTGAGAAGGGTGCCGTGATTAATTACTGATGTCTGGCAAGAGCAGTGGAGGGGAGATGGCAACACAATTTGTCCTTTTTTTATTTAGAATGTTCTAATAAGTTAAAATGCTAAATAGTTAAATCAAGTTATTTGTATATGTATCCAAAAAAAAGAAAACACCTTAACATTGCCTACATATAACAGCACAAATAATAGTGGTAAAAGGAGAGGCAGAGAGAAAGGAAGGAAAAGAATACAAAGAGAGGACAGGAGAGTAGGAATTAAGAGGACAAAAGTAGGAGCAAATTCAGATAGAAATAAATCTGTAAAAGAAATTTCGCAAGGTAACTTTGATCTCTTCCACCAAATTCTATTTTAATTAAATGCTCTTTTTACCAACCACAGAACAAAATGATATTTAATATTAAAAAGTATTTCCCATTTTTCATATATAAACTCCCCAGCTATGAATTCATTCCTATAAACAGCAGAGCTGGTAGCTCTCAGTAATCCCTGGCTTAAGGTAGAGCTATTGACGCCAAGAACATCTCTGCACCCTTTCCTCCAGAACTCCTGGAGACCTCTAACTGTGCTCACACTCTCCAGGCAGGTTCCTCACCCTACTGGGTCCCTGGCTGAACATGTTACTTACAAGGATTAGCCCTGTGACATGAATGAGGCAATCATTCCAGCTAAGAGCTTAGGAAATTACACCTCACAGATGGCAAATTGTGTAGACAAAACACCAACCAGAGGAAATCAAAGGATGACAAAACCAAAGAAGCCAGAATGTCAGAAATGAAGATTACTCTGTAGTCACACAATCTCAATTTGGGTTCCCCAGATGCAGAGCCTGAGACAAAGATTCAAGGCAGCCAGTTTATTGGAAGGTAAAGGGAACCGTGACAGTCAGGAAGCGGGACAGGGAAGGAAGGCAGGGTAATGTCACCAAGCCAGTTATGCTGTGGGCTACATCCACATTGAGAAGCTCAATCCTCCTGGGAAACTCTGGGAAACCATATAAAGCATGTACCTCAGAGCCATCCCACCTGAGGGCAGAGGGAGCTGGGGTATTTATACACTGACCCTCAACAGTTGTTGGTGAAGAATTGTTCCTAAGGATGTTCACTCCCTGGACCTTGTGGTCTGCTTCAAGGGGCAGGCAGAGTGGTCTTCCCAGGCTTTGGAGAACCTCCAAAACCCTCAGGCCAAGAGATTCAGGCTCAGGCAGTGAGAAACCTGGGCAGCACACACATAAGTAATAAGGCCTGAGGGACATAAGCTGGGCATCAACAGTGTCTGGTACACAGTCCAATCCCCTTAGTGTGCAGAAGGGGACACATGAGCAGTGTGGCTAAATGTCGGTCTAGAGGCAGAGAGATAAGAGATTGAGGCAGAGATTCTGTAGGGCCCCCTAGGTGGAGTCAGTGTGAGTATGCTGGCTTGTTCCCACGGTGGTTTAGCAAAGAACTTCTTGGAGAGGCGACTCTGGAGATTGTTTCTTGGCAGGAGGGTCTTACAATTCACCAAATATGCATTGCTCAGCAAAGCACTGGGCTAGCCTACACAGACGAAGGGGACAGAGCACTTGTCCTTAAAGGAATGTATATCCCCAGGAGGAAGCATGAGTAATGCAAACAGACCAATTTCCTATGAAGCAAGATGTGCCACATGTCACAAGGGAAGGAAGCCTAAAGCGTCAGGGCCTTTCCCTGAGGGAGAAATCATCTCTGGTTGGGTGAACACGAAGGTCTTCTTTGAGGAGGTGATAGTTGAGAAATGTGCCACAAAAGGGAGGGGACTTTGACCAGGACAGATGGAGAGGAAGGAGACCGCTCCAAGAGTGGACAGTGAAATGAGACCTAGCACAGACGCATGGAGGGAACCGATGAGCTCCCCAAACAGCAGGTATCCTGGGGTGTACACACCAAGCACTTGGGGCACACGCTGGGGAATGGGAGGAGACATGGTGGCATGGGTGAGCTGGGGTCCTGGTGAGGGCTTGAGTACCAAGCAGAGGCTAGCTCTGCCATTTGAGAAACTAGAGCTATAGAACTATGCCAGACTTGCTAAAGAACAACCCTATCAATCTATCAGCATGTTACTAGGCATTCAGGGCCTGAACTGGGGTGATGGCCGCACAAAGAGCAAGGAGCAAATGCATGCAGGAGGTAAAAAAGGGAGCTACTGAGAGAGACAGAATATGCCCTATCTGTGCCATCCAACAGAACTTTCTGAGAGGATGGAAATAATCTATATCTGTACCATCCAATACAGTGACAGCTCATCCCCTACTACAGACTGGTCGCTCATCCAGATATGGCTGTGTTGGCACACATGGGACAGTCTGTCTGAGGCACTAAAATGAGAATGAAGAGAACCTTCCAATCAGCTGGGAATTCCCAATTCTCCTTGTAGAAAGCAAATCATCCTCCAGTGTGAAATGCCTTTGCCAGTCCATAAAGAATGTTTGGAGTGCCACAATGTGAAACTGAAACCTCACGTGGGGAGCCCTTGGCTTCTAGCAGAGCCTGAACGGAAGTCCTGGGAGAGCAAGGTCAATTACCACCTTGTTGTGACCTGCCAGAGTAGCTGTCTGTCGTCAATTGGCAGCCCGGCCACAGAACACAAGCCAGAGATGGCACAACTCTTGATTGAATCAAAGTGAAATGTTCCGCACAGCACCCTGAGGTCTGCAGGCAGGGCGAGGGTGGGAGGGAACTGAGTTCCATGTGCTGTGTTGTGTAAACGCTTTACAGACATCTCCCTTCACCTTCACAACCCCACGGAGTAGGTCTCACCACCTCACTTTGCAGATGAGACCTCTGAAGCTAACTTGTAACTTATCTAAAGTCCCACTGCTTCTAAGAGACAGGCTGGGATGGGACTCTGGTGTGACAGACTCCGGAGCCCAAGGTCTTCTACCACACCATACACATCCCCAAACATAGTACTCTGATTCCTACAATGTCATTCTTTCATCTTCACACACAGTATGTAGCACTTTCAGGTTAGTTTCTTTCACTTAGCAATATGCTTTTAAGGTTCCTCCACGTCCTTTTGTGGCTTGACAGCTCATTTCTTCTTATTGCTGAATAATATTCCATCATGTGAATGTACCACAATTTACTTACTCACATACATATTGAAGGACATCTTGGTTGCTTCCAATTTTGGGGCTCTCTATCCTGTTCCATTGATCTATTTGCCATTATTTCACCAATATCACTCTTTTTTTAAAAACAACAGAAATTTATTATTTTTTTGTTGATGTATAATTGACATAAAACATTATATTAGTTTCAGGTGAATATCACACTGTCTTGATTACTATAGCTTTGTTGTAAGAGCTGAAATGTTGTAGTGTCATTCCTCTGACTTTGTTCTTCTCTTTCAATACTGAGTGGCTATTCTGGGTCTTTTGCCTTTTCATATAGACTTTGGAATCACTTTGTTGATATCCACAGAATAACTTGCTGGGATTTTGATTGGGATTACATTGAATCTAGTCAGGATCAAGTTGGAAAGAACTGACATCTTAACACTATTGTATCTTCCTATCCATAAACATGGAATATCTCTCCATTTATTCAGCTCTTTGCTTTCTTTAACCAGAGTTTTCTAGCTTCCCTCATACAGATCTTGTACATGCTTTGTTAGATTTTTACCTAAGTATTTCACTATTTTGTTGTTAATGTAAATGGTGTTGTGTTTTAAATTTCAAATTCTAATTATTCATTACTCGTATATAGGAAAGCAACTGACTTTTGGATCCTTGTATCTTGCAACTGTGCTATAATCACTTATTAGTTCCATGTGTTTTTTTGTTGATTCTTTGGGATTTTCTACAGAGGCAATCATAACATCCATGAACAAAGACAGTTTTATTTCTCCTTCCCAATCTGTATGCATTTTATTTCCTTTTCTTTTCTTACTGCATTGGTAGGACTTTGATGTTGAATAGGAGTGGTAAGAGTGGATATCTTTGCCTTGTTCCTGATCTTAGGGAAAAATATCTAGTTTCTCGCCATCACTTTTACATGTCACAAGCCTTCCATGTGACATGGAGTACTAGGTGCTCCACCGTATTCCTTCAGCACCTCCTCTTCCTTGTCTCAGGGCTTTCTTGGCCACAGAGCAGGGTCAGCTCATTATGTAGAGAAGGCCAGGAGTGCTGGGGAGTTAATTTCCCCAGAGGTAATCCTCAAACAACGGTGGACAGGAGTTAATTGATAAATGTTCCCTGGTGTCCTCACTCCTTGAGAGGGACAATCTTGCATGTGCTCTCGCAGGCTCCCACTAGTCCCTAGGGGGTTGAACCCCTGTTGCCCAAAGAAGTGACCTACTTATTATTACATCCTTTGTTGGCCTCCTTCCCTCGCCTCATTTCCCACTCCCCTACCAGTGCTTCTTGGGATCACCTCCCAAATAAACCAGTTAAACTCAAATCAGAGTTTGATTCTTGGGAAACCCATCCCAAGACTAAACCATGTAGATATGCAAAGCTACAATCAGTTTCAGTCTATCTAAAGGTGTAGAAGTTAGAATTCAGAATGCTCGTGAACACTGTTTAGAGATGGACTGGTGGTTCCACTAGAAACCCGCCAGGTATATGTCTCAACCATATTATTAAGCTCCAGAAATAATGAGGCAGCAAAAAATTAAATTAAAAAATAAAACAGCAAACAACTTTTTAAATGATGTAGCAATACACTTTATTGTGGCCTCAATATGTTCACTGCGCCCTCCATCATCGACCACTATCCTGTTTACTCACTAGAGGAAGAGGAGATGCCCACAAATACTTAGCTGCTCTCCCCAACCCAGAAACCAACTCCCAGAAGTGAGGTCCACCATGATTCTTCCAGGCTCAGAGACCAGGGCTTATTTCCCTGACTGCAGTAAAACAGAGGTCCAAAATACTTTCAGAGGAGTATTGGCTACAGGTGAGGCCCATGACTCAATGACTTTGGAAAACATGGCAGGGGCAAGCCCCCTTATGCTCCGACATGTTCATCAAACACACATCACCTGTAAAATCACGTTCTAATCCCCTTCCCCTTTATGGGTGAGAAATCTACCACCAGGCCTATAAGGCCCTCCATAATCTAGCTTCATTGAATTTCTCCAATATTGATTCCCAACGCTCCCAAGTCCTTCTCTCTGTTCCAGCCAGACTTCGCTGCAAACCCTAACTGGTTGGCCATCTGTATATGGTCCAGCCTAAACTGCTGGCCATTTCCAGAACAGGCCATAGGCTTTCATTCTTCTATGCCCCCATATGCTACTCCTACTCCTCAGGATGGCCCTTCTGCCTTTTCAAACTCCTACACATCCATCAAGATGTGACGCAAGTGTTACCTCTTCTGTGAAGCCACATTCGCCAGGCAGAATTAGCATTTCCTTGAAAAATGCCAATAGGTACAATGATGAAAATAAAAATACCTTCTTTCTGCCACCAGAAATCCATTCTTAACTTTTGGTACACGTATTTCCATATTGTAACTTGCTTTTTACACCTAAAACATTTATTATAAACATGTTCTCATGTCAGTCAATAGTCAACAACCTAATTTTTAATGATTGCCCAATATTCCAATGTATGGCTGTTATATAATTGAATATAATCTTAAATCCGATCATCTTATCTGTCCAAAGATTAACATGGCAACTCAGCAGAAATTTATCATGATAGAGACGTAGGGCAGAGCACAGGTGTCATGGATCTGTCCCAGTTTCCCACAGCACTTGAGCAACATGTAAAGGCTGATTAATTAATGGACCTGCTCTGGCCAATGGACCAGTCGCCTTTGTCACTGCCAATATTTTCTGTCTTGTATTTTAAGCTTCAGGAGAACAGACAGCTAATCAGCTTAATTTACTGTATAGGGCATTATATTACTAAATTATTTGAAGACTGGCAAAAGAAAACCAGACCCACAAGTAGAAACTTGTACTTAACTGTTCTTGTAGGGACAAACCAAAGTCGGTGTACCACCCCGAGTTCTCATATCAACCTAATGCAGACCAACGTTCCAATAACAACAATAAAAATAATAACATTTTATAAATGTTTAAAGTGCTTTTGATGCTCAATATCTTGTTTACTCTTCACAAAAATCCCAAAAGTAGATATTATTAGAGATGAGAAAATGGAAGTCCAGAGAGCCTAATAAGTTTATCCAATCCAATTAAGAAGTGGAGCTGAGACTAACACCCTAAGATTCTAAGCCCAAATGTTGTGTTCATTTCCACCACATCATGCCATCTCTCCAATGTCTCCTATTCACATGGAATGATGAACTACCCCAGGACAGAGGGTCCCTAATGTACACAATATGACATGCACAAGTCTATACAAGGCAGAATTAGGAGGCTCTCCAAGGTGGTGTGGGCAACCTTCCAGAGAAGACCATGTCATTCATTCTACAGAACATCCTCAGTGGAAACCTTGACTTCCTTTGCCCTAAGCCATGCAGTGTAGAATGTGTTCTTGCCCTTCTCGGGCAGACTCCCCTAGGTTCTAGCATAGGTCCTAGCCAAAAACAGCTTTGCTTGTCACCACATCACAGTGACTCCTGCAGGAAAGGACAATCCAGAACACAGATCTCTCAGAGAGGCGGCCAATGAATTGCAGCTAGATGGGTGCAGGGTCAGAAACACAGTGGCAGAAGAACATCACAGTTGGCTTTAGGAGCTTCCAATCCTAGGCTCACCTTTCACAGGGATCAGATGGGTGACCACACCTCTGTGTGCTTCAGTTTCTTTATCTGACGAACAAAGAAATTGGCCAAATGACGTCAAAAAGGTTGCATCCTATGGTTTACGGAATGGGAAACTGCTTCCATTTGGCAGACTTCCACAGAACTCTAAAATTCCAAAGCAGGGTTCCTTGGTGGCTAGGAATTACACCAGTTCTTGAGTGAGGAGTATTTATTCCATCTTCAAGTTCTGCATCTTTTCTAGTGTGACACTATAATATTCACCTTTGAAATCTCTGAAGTGAACAGACAGCCATGCTCCCTAGGTCACCAGGTAGGGTGTTACAGCACAGTCTTTACAAGAAGATCACAGAGCCCTTCACAGCCTAGAACCCCTCCAGAACACAGTCTAGAACCCCAAACTGTACAATCTTCAGATGACCTTTGGACCTTTTGTAAAATACAGACTCCTGGACTCCACTCCTAGAAAATCTGATCTAGTAGGCCTGGGTGGGGCTCAAGAATCTGTATTCAAGGAAAAATTTCCCAGGTGAGTCTCACCACCGTCTGTGAGAAACTCTCAATAAGCTAACTTAACATTTTCAACCTGAAATACTTTGTTAGTTTGCCTATTGTGGTGAGTCTCAACCTAGGAGATTGGAAAACTCTTCATGCCCAAGCCACCTCCCAGATCAATTAAATCAGCCCCCTGGGGGCAGATCCAGGGGATGCCAGCTGGGCAACAGTGCACTGTCCTACAGAACAGTGGGGAGATTACAGATCCTGCCAGTCAAGTCCTGGACTTGAACTCTGGTCCTATCATTCACCCTGTGCAAGTCACTCTACCCTCTGGAGCTCAGTCGCCCCACCAAAAGGGCCCAGTAAGACCTTCGATCAGTGGTGGCGAAGACTCAGTGAGGCCTGCACATAAACTGCCCTGTGTAGTTGTGTCAGTCCCGCAATGAACCACACCATACAAATGGACTTCTTATATTACCATTATTGTGATAAACAGCAAATCCAGATGACAAGACAACAGGCAGAAATCTGGACCTTGTCAGGTCATTTCTGGGTGTTCAGTAGAAATATATAGAAATAGTCCTTTGGGGATTATTCGGAATACTTCTAGGTGTTCATGAATCTCAGTTGCCAAGTGGTTCCCAGCCTCATTTGGGAGGCATTGGAAATACCTGGTCCCCAAGCCCTGCCACTGTTATTTCCCCACCCCACTCCTCTGCCCTGCAAAGGCTATGGGGGTGGTGTAAACAGGCCAGGAGGGTGATGAGTAAGACTATCCAGGCCTTTTATCACGATGCCAGCTGTATTAGTTTGCTAGGGCTGCCTCCACAACATGCCACAAGTTGGGTGGCTTCAACAATCGACATTTATTGTGTCACGGTTCTAGAGACTAGAAGTCAAAGATGGAGGTATCGGCAGTTTTGGTTCCTTCTGAGGGCTGTCAGGGAGAATCTGTTCCACACCTCTCCCCAGCTTCTGGTGGTTTGCTGCCAATATCTGGCACTCCTTAGCTTGTAGAATCATTGCCCCAATCTCTGCCTTCATCTTCACACGGCTTTCTCCCTGTGTGTCTGTGCCCAAAGACCCGCTTTTTAAAAGGACGTCTGTCATACTGGATTAGGCCCACCTCAATGACCTTATTTTAACTTGATTACTCCTGCAAAGGCCCTGTCTCCAAATAAGGCCACATTCTGAAGTACTGGGCATTAGAGCTCCAACATATCTTTTTTGGGGGACACAATTCAACTCATAACACCGTCTCAAACCTAAAGAGCTGAGACCACACCCTGGGTCCTGCACACGTCCCAGGTCCCAGTGACAGAGACAGGCTGCAAAACACATGTCAGGGTGCGAGCTCCTGGTTAGAATGTCAATTCATCAAACACCTCTCGCTTCACAAATCGCCACAAGAAAGTTCTTTGAGGATTGTTCAGAATTCACTCTATTTCCCTCTGGAACTCCTCTGCCTCCCTCTACCCGATCTACTGTTGGTCAAACAAGACTGATCAAACACTTGAAGTGTTACTAACTCAGAGTTGCATCCAAGTGGCTCGGCTCATGGTCAAAGGCTGTCTCCAGCTCAGTTTGTCCTCACCCCCTGTAGGCTCCTGGCCGCTGGCCCTCAGTGCCTGGCAACCCTCACAGCCCTGGGTTAGGAACACAGCTCGACCCAGCAGGTAGAGCCGGGTGGGCTCTCTCTGAAACACTGCGTTGAAGCCAAGTGAAACGTGAACTCCAACATTTGTTTAACAATTTGTTTCTTCTGACACTGCCGTATCTTAAGTTCAGTTTTCCTCACCCGTTCCTCTTACTGTTCCTTATAAAACAGGAAATATCAGAATCTTTGAACAGCTAAAGAAGCGAACTGACATTTTGTTCTTGTATAACTGTTATACAGACTCAGAGGTAGCTTATGAATAAATATTCTCATGGATTCTTCACCAGGTGTATTTATTTACGAGCTCCCTTCTGCAGTGCAAACACCCACACAGATGCTGAGTAGAGACAAAAACAAAACAAAACAGGTACCTGGAGACAAAAAATGACTGCCCTCCACTAAACCGTGGCCCACACGCTAGGAATAAGGACTGTGTGCTCCGGCCCGATGAGCTCCCCCTGGGAATGCAACAGGGAGGGTAGAATGTGGAGCTCTGGAAGCATTCAAATTAATTACAAACAGGGCCTGGTTTGTTGGGAGCTCTGTGTCCAAGAATGCCTTTCCACGATTCAGCAAGCTCACAGCTCTTTCGAAGCTTGGCAAGTGTCCCTTTGCTAAGGAGAAGCTATCCGCTTCAAAATGTGGAAAGTCCCTGTGTGAATCAAAAACGACATCTTCATGGCAACCCACGGACGCTTCCACTCAAACTGGACCTTCCAGACCCAGCCTGAGAAAGGTGTTAGAGACCCCTTTGAAAAGGCAAAACTGGGCACATAACTCAGACTTAGAAATCAACAAGGGGCTCACTACAGTGGAGTCAGACCCATAAAAATAATCCTGATAATCAGAGCTGTCATCAAGTGAGTGCTGATTCCATACACTGAAGACAGATGCATCACAAGCTTTAACTCGTGTCATCTTCACAGCCCCATCTCATAAGCACTGTTATTATTCCCATCCTACTAATGTAAACCTGAAGCCCCTCAAGGTCAGCATCCTGCCCAAGGTCACACCTGCACATGGCAGAGCTAGGTTTCCATGTTCTGTCTGTCTCCAGAGCACAAGCTCTTGAACATCTCATGCTTTCAACAGTCAGTTAGTCCACCCCCACACAACTGGCTGAAATCAAATAGCCAACGAGCTCAAACCAGCAGGTCATCCAGGACTGCTTGGTCCCAGAGGCCAAGACAGTGCACTGCTCAGCCACGATTTTCACTTCTCAAGTGGCCTCGGCAGCAATATGCAGACACAGCCTCAGGGAGCTCCACGAGTGTGAGAAGTCCAGGGCTTGAGGGCTCCTTCATAAAAGAATCCAAGGGCTGTGGTGCTTGTAAAAATGTCAAAGAAATCCGATATGCAACCAGTCAACAGGCCCTCAGGTCTGCTGACTCTATTACATGACAGACAAACTGTGGGAGGCAGGCCCAAATTAACAACATCCTGTCACATCAAAGGCTCTGCTGGCCAACGTCTGTAGCAAGAACAACAGGGCAAGGTAGATCTTGGGTTTGCCATGTGGAACTTCCTAATCCAAAGCTTCATTTCATAGCTTCTTTCTGTTAAAGGTAAAGATGGTATATTCATTGTCTTCTTTATAAAGCAAAACAGCAGTAGCTGAAAATATTCAGATACTTGACTTTAATAATTTGTATGGATGAAAGACATGATGTCTGTGACTTATTGACTTATTTTTTACCATCTTGGTGAAGGAGCCAGTGTGACAGATCATTGCAAAAATTTTCCCAGTTCTTCATTCATCCTTCTCTGTGCCCCTTGCAACTGGATTTTTGAGCTCATTCCATCTTTTGGTGGAGCTATCCTTTGAATTTGGGTTGTCCTTGTGACTTGATTTGGCCAAGAGAATGTGATGGAAATGATGTTGGGCCATTTTCCAGAATAGCCCTCAAGACACATGAAGCCATCCTAGTCCAGTCGTCCCCCAGCCGACCACCATTTGATCACAGACACATGAACCTACTCAGCTGAGATCAGCTGAGCCTGACCCAGATCAGCATAACCACCCAACTGACCCATGGACACATGAACCACAGTAAGTCCTTATTTTTTTAAACAACTGAGTTTATAGTTACACATATATAGCTAACTGACACAGTAGGGTTACTGAAGTAGGAATGGAGATTCTTTCCCAAGACACTCAGATGCAGATACGAGCTTGTTCTGAGCAAGCCCACTCTCCTCATCCATCACTTTATTTACTAAAACATGCTGCTTCAAGAGGAACTACCAGTTACGGACTTTTAACATGTGTGAGGTGCTAGGATAAGGATTTTCAGCTCATTTTCTTATTTAATCCTCACCGCGATGTTATCTCCACAGCCACACACAAGGACTGTGATTTAATATTCTCATGCTAATGAGCGGGAAATGGAGACTCAGCGAAGCCAACTGGACTAAGGCCACACACTAAGTGGGAATCCAAAATGTGATCCCAAGGCCAACTTATCCCAAGCTCACATGCTTGCAGAGTGAGCTTAAGAAGTTCTGTCTCTGTAATTAACCATCCTGTGCTGGGGTTAAAAAGCTTCTACCATGGCCACGTGTCAAGGTCATATATATTTCACAGACTGGAAGTTTCATGAGCAGGAAGCCTCGCCAGCTTTGCCCAGCCCAGGGGAGGACAGACAGGCTAATCTAACTCTGCTCCCTGAGTCAACAGGAAGGAGAGCTTTTCTCCCTGTAGAGAAGTCAAAAGAAGTCTAGGGCAGGGTCCGCAAAACCTCCCTATAAAGGGATAGAGAGTAAATATTTTCAGCTTTGCAGGTCATATGATCTTGAATGTGCTGTTGTACCAAAAAAGCAGCCATGGACAACACATAAACAATTGGGTGTGGCCGTGTCCAATAACATTTTACTTAAAAAAACAGGGGTAGTTTGCCCAATCTTGGCCTAAGGAATAGGGCCCGGTGAGAGGAAATATAATGGTAGTGCCCTCAATCCCCAGAGTCAAGAAAAAACAACAACATGAAGTCTATTAAAAGTATAAGTGAGGGACCAGCCCCATGGCATAGCAGTTAAATTCGGCACACTCTGATTCAGTGGCCTGGATTCGTGGGTTCGGATCCTGGGCACAGATCTACCACTGCTCCTCAAGCCATGCTGTGGTGGCATCCCAGACAGAGGAGTTAGAATGACCTACAACTAGGATATACAACTATGTACTGAGGTTTTGCAGAGGCAAAAAAAAAAAGGAAACACCCAGAGTCTCTATCTCAGGTCCACAAGCAAAAGCACTGTGATTGATTAGCAATGTCTGCCTTGGGCAAGGGAGGGGAGGAAGATGGCATGAGGTAAGTCAGGTGTCCCACATAACTGTCATTTATGGTCTATATTGTCCCTCCCTGTTTTCAATAAAAATTAATTGTTGATAATGCAGGCTGCTTTTCAGAAACAGGCTATAATCTTCTGAATGCCCTTGACCCAGTGATCCGATTGACATCTTCAATCATATTATCCCCACAATAAAGAGTTGGTCAAAACGATGAAGCTAAAAAAGGACTAAACAAAATTGCCTAACCACTGCTGTTTTCAATTATAAGCATCAAACCAAATGAATAATTCCAGTAACCTCCTTGCAACAGTATTTACCAGAGCAGCCTTGCCCTGGGTCGAGTCAAGCACTTGGGCAGTCCTATAGACATGGATTATCAAGGAAGCCTCTAACATGTCACCCTTCTCTGTGTTCAGAGCTAGGACGCAGGGACACGGAACTCCCCTACATCAGTCTCTGAAAAACCTGGATTAGCATTAATTAGCAATTATCTTCGGCTGGGCACACAAAGTTCTATGTATCAGCTAAGATATGCTGAAAACCCAACCAACTAAAGAGCAAAAGACTGAGGATTTAAGAGGCAATGAAAATGCGTCTTTAGACACCACTCATTTTATTCTGATACTGCACTTTGAGACTTTGAGGGATTTGTTTTCTAATATTCTATTTAGACCTGCACTGTCCATGATGGCAGCCACTAGCCACATGTAGCTATTTAAATTTAAATTAATTAAAATGAAATAGAATTTAAAATTCAGTTTAATCACCTGAGTCATATTTCAAAGTGTCTAGTATCTTATTATACAGCACAGATTATAGAACATGTCCATCACTGAAGAAAGTTCTGCTGGACAGCACTGATCTAGGTTAAAGTAGTAAGTGCTACTAACACCTCTAACTCTGCCTGAGTACTCCGTTTCTGGCTGGGGGAGCACGCTCAGCCCACCATGCGCAGGGCAGTCCAGCAGTGCAACAAATACCGCTAGAAGCAGCGCTCAACAAATAACAGATGGGAATCAGTGGGCAAACAGCTCAGCTTCTTTGCTCCCTGGCTTGGGGAGCTCTGAGGCATGGTCCACAGAAGCTCCCAGACTTGCCCAGGGACACCAGTCCTGGTTGCCCCCAGTGATCACCTGCTGTGAACACTCTCTTCATTGACTTGACTGGGTCAGAGTCTGAAGGAACCCAGTGAAGACGATTAACCATGTGGGTCATTCACAAATCATCAGACAGTCACATTTACCTTAGCATACAAACTTGGTGTTTGAAAACTAGCTAATTTCACTTTTGAAAAAGATGTCATTTATGGAGTCGGTATATGGAGTCTTCCAAAGAAAATGTCTGTTGTTTTACCACATACTATTCTTTCATTATTATTATTTTTACTGTGCTGATATTTCTCAGCTTGATCATCCACTTAATTGCCAAATCTCCTTTGAATAATTTTAGCTGTTTCCAAAAATCAAACCACCCTCCAAAGACATTTGATCCCTTTGAGAACACTGAAGACACTATGTCCCTGGTTCTGAAAGCTATTCCCACAGTCCAGCTGAAAGACCTTTTGGTCAATACGAAATTAGTAAAATAAGTGGACCACATCCCATGGAGACGATGAGCAGCCATTGGTATATTTTGCTTCCTGTGTGACTTTTTTTTCTTCTTCATTTTTGCTGAGGAAGATTCTCCCTCAGGTAACATCTGTTGCCAATCGTCCTCTATTTTGTATGTGAGCCACCATCACAGCATGGCCACTGGCAGATGAGTGGTGTGGGTACCAAACCCAGGCCACCAAAGAGGAGTGTGCCGAACTAAACCACTAGGCCACAGGGCCTGGCCCCATGTGACTTTTTAAAATTTGATTTCTTCATAGTCAAATCATAGTCAAATTTTCTTCAACAAAAATTTCTCTTTTGTTGTCTTTTTTTCCTAACAGCTTTATTCAAATATAACTCACACGTCATACAATTCACCCACATAAAATGTCAATTCAGCACTTTTTGGTATATTCACAGGGCTGCGCAACCATCTCTCTTGTTGTCTTCTCTCACCATAAATGCTAAGAGGCAGTGAGACCTCACACATTATTCCTGCTCGACGACCCCGTAGCTACATCCAAAAACGAGAGCCATGTTCACTGGAGGATCACCACCACCACGGAGGACATACAAAAGATTAAGCAACAGTTACACTAACGATGCTTTCTTCCCTTCCATTTTTCTAAAATTACCGTTTTCAATTATTGATTCACCTATAATTGTAAAAGAAATCAGCAAGACTGGACTCAGTAATATTTTGTTTGCTCAACAAAATGCAAATTCACACACAAAAATGTATTCTTTTTAAAAATTCCATTCCTCCCTTGTTCTCTGATTCTTATTGATGCCACAAAAAACTATAGCCTTTATTTTTTTTTTAAATATTCCACGTAGCACCAGAGTGTCCCTGGGACTGCCAGCCCCTCATCACCCCTCCTATTTTAGGGGCTCTGGTGACTCCCCCAGTGCCTCTCTGCAACCCCGTGGGGGTTTTCTCGCCGTGGAACTGGGCTTCTTTAGTCATGTTTCTATTTATTCTTCCCCAACACTCAGGCCTGAAAGTAGCTCAAGAGAAAAAGAAAAAAATTTGGAGAGAGATGCATTTTTGTCATTCTTGGCATGTGGCAAAATAATGTTGGAAAAAGAGATCTGGTCAATTTTTAGAGTTGCTGAGAGGCAGTGAGTGACTGCACTAAAGATACCTCTTGGTATAAAAGACAAAAAAGAGACAGCGTGCTTGTACAGCCCCCTGTACTCCTAAAGACGTCCACCTCAGCGGGGCCTGGAGGATGGATGGGGGACACGCCCAGGCCGCCTCTCCTGGTGCCTGATGGAGGCCACAGCGGTGGTCCGCTGGCTTCTTCTCCCGCTCAGGGTCCCCCTACATTTCATACTCCAAGAGGTAGCCAGAGAGATCTCTGGAAACATGAATTCATGAATGTTACATCCATTCTTCCAACCTACCATGGGCTCCCTCTCCTATTTAGAATAAAATCTAAACTCCTTACTGTGGCCAACAAGGCCTTAGATGGTCCAGCCCTGCCCAAGGTTCCGAATCCTTCACCCTGTCCCTAACCCCCAGTCACAATGTCCTTCTCTGTTCCTCAAGCACACCCATCTCCATCCTGTTGGTGGGCCTTTGCAGTAGCTGGTCCCTTGGCCTGGAAAGTTCTTCCCTAGGTGGATATAGGACCAACTCCTTCCCTTGATCAGGTTTCCATTATTCCCATGGCCCCTAATCTAAACGGGACCCCAACCATCAACCCCAATCACCACCTTATGACCATGCTTCCTTTCTCTTTAACACCAATTACCATCTGACACTTTCTTGTGATTCTTTGTGTATTCCTTTATTCTGTCACCTCCCTCTAGAATAGAAATTTCATGAGAACCAGGGGCTTGTCTGTGTGGCTCACAGCAAGGAAAATGGGGCCGGACTGATGCTCAATAAATCCTGCACAAATGAGGGAATCAATCAATCTATCAACAAAGGAGGCTTACTCTTTTTAACTTTTTTTGGAAATAATTTCAAACTCAGAAAATTTGCAAGAATAAGTACACTGAACTCCCATTAACCTTTTATCTAGATTCACCTATTGTCAATATTCTGCCCCATTTGCTTTATCATATTATTTATCCATCTATATCTATTTCCATCTATCTATCTGTCCATCCATTCATCCCTCCACTCATCCATTCATCTATCAACCATTATTTCTGAACTATTCCAGAGTAAGTTGTATACATCATGGCCCTTAAATACTTCAGTGCTTATTTCCCAATGATAAGGACATTCTTTTACATGACCATGGCACACTCATTAATTTCAGTAAGTTTATCATTGATATAATTCTTCTATCTAATCTACTGTCCATATTCAAACTTTGTCAATTAACGCAATAATGTCCATTAGAGCATTTTTTCCCTCCAGTAGAGGATCTGGTCAACATCTGCACTTAGCTGTTCTGTCTCTTCAGTCTCCTCTAATCTGGGGCAGCTCCTCATGTCCCATGTTCTGTCTGTCATGCCATCAGCATTTTTGAAGGACACAATTCCTTGCTTAAATGAGATGTTCCTTGTTTGGGGTTTTCTGGTGCTTCCTCGTAATTAGATTCAGGTTGTGTACTCCTGGCCAGAACACCATGGAGGCAAAACTGCATCCTTCTGGAGTATCAACTCTGGAGGGCACCGTGACCACCTGGTCTCATCGGTGATGTTAACTTTAAACAACATACTTTCACTTGTGTATTGCTGGGTTTCTCCACTGTATAGTTACTATTTTTTTTCCTCCTGCTACTTACAAGCAATCTATGGTGAGACATTTTAAGGCCATGCAAATATTCTCTTCCTCATCAAAACTTTCCCCCACATTTTCCACCTACTGAAGACTTTTACCTGACTCAGTCCTTACTGTGATAACTACAAAAGTATGACTCTCTCAATCCGGCACCTTCTCTACATTGACCAGTCAGTACTCAGCATTCTACCGTAAGCCAGAGTCCCCTTCCCCCATTTGTTTCTCTACTTGCTTATCGATTTATTACAAGAATGGGGTCATGGATTCTTGTTTTTTATACTTCATTCCTGTCCTTATGTATTTTGGTGCTCAAACTATCCTAGATTTCTCCCAGCGGAGCCCCTTCAAGCTGAGTCCTGTGAAAAGGGAGCTAATTTTTAAGAACATTCCTAAGATCCCGGTTGCTTGAAAGGTGACTTTTTCCCCTAAAGTTTGACTTTAGGAGGAAATAAGCATTCCTCCATGCTGTAGTCACTTCGAGCTGCCATATCAAAGTATCATGGGCTGGGGGCTCAAACAAATATTCATTTTCACACTTCTGGAAGCTGGAGGTCCAAGATCAAGGTGCCAGCAGATTCAGTGTCTGGTGGGAGCCCTCTACCTGGTTGGCACCGTGAGGAAGGGTTCTGATCCCTTCCTCTTACTACAAGGGCACTAATCCTCTCCTGGGGGCTTCAACCTCATGACCTCATCTAAATCTAAATAAGGCTCCAACATATGAATTTTGGGGGACACAAATATGCAGTCTATAGCACCCCACTTTGAGGCTCCAGACAGTTGGGGGACATCTACTTGGCCAAGCCACAGCTCTGCAAAGTCCCCAGTCAGCTCCTCTGGGGTGAAGAGAAGTCAGCCCCACAGAGTTTGAGCACGTCCAGACGCAGAGCCCGCCAGGTCCTCCTCAGCCAGCCCTGCCCAGGGAAGCCTTTGCCCAAGAGACACCAGCACTTCATCTCTGCAAACAGCTAAGACAGTTCCACATTAAGGCTAATTAGATCTCAAACAGAAGCGTGTGATCTGGTCAGCCTAGGAATCATGCTACCATGAGCATAGTGCAAAATGGTCTACGAAGTGTGTTAAGGAGCCCTTGTCAGTTAAAATCATGTTTAGAGACTCCAGATTATTAAAACACTGATTCCAACCAACTCAAGGGGTGTCCAGTAACGTGACAGGCCTCCAAGCTGGAACAAGCAAGATTTCACATACGTCAGATCACAGTGTCCCCAGATGCTGCCAAGGTCAAAATCTTGACCTTGAAATAGCAGAGGTAAAAACATAGCACTCAGAGTATATTAAGTAGATGGGATGAGCAAACAGCAAACTCAGGACCCGTGAGCAGGTTTTCAACCACAGACTAACTGACTGGGGTCACTTGGCTCTGAAGGGAAGAATTATTTCTAGAGTAGAAGATCTAGGAAGACGGATCTTATCTGTTCCCCAAATAATGATTCCACAGCTCCCACTGCCCTGTAAACTAAATAATGAATTCAATAACAGCACATACAAAATCACCTTCACAGCTATATAATAGAATACAACAAGCAAATATTATAATGACAAGGTAATATAATAGGCCTATCCACTGAGCACCGTCAGACGGTTTATCTGCGCCCAACGAGCAGATGAACTGAAACCGGAACTCAAGGATGTCTTATCGTATGTTTCCTACAGGAATGATGACTGTTTGGATCCACTGATGAGAGGGAGGCACACTTGTGGAATGAAGTAGTGGAATAAATGTATTAAGTTAGGAAGAAAAAGACTGTGAAGTCAATACATTCAGGTATACTAGGACCATTCCATTAGCATACGAACAGATTACTTTTTTTCTAACAGGTAAAGATTCTCCTTATTCCCACTTTTCCTACGAGATACTGTACTATTTCTCTTCACTATTTCGTAGCAAAACTTCTCAAAAGAGTTGCCGATATGACCTGTCTGCAATTCTTCCCCGCGCATCATCTTTGAACCCATTCCAATCAGGATTTTGTGCCCAGCAGCACCGAGACTGCTCTTGTCCATGTCACCAATGGCCTTGGAGTCACCTGAGGTGTCAGCAGCATTAACCACCCCTGCTCACTCCCTCCTCCCCCGGTGCTGGGCTTCCCGGGCAGACCACATCCTCTAGTCCTCCTCTGGCGCTGGCTGCTCCTCCCAGTATCCTCTGCTGCCTGCACGAAGGACCCCTCTCTGCCCGTGCTCACTCCATGGTGATCTCCTCCATCTCACAGCTATAAATACAAGCTTCTACAGGCTGCAGAGTTCCCAGTTCATGTCTCCAGCCTTGACCTGTCAACTGAACTCCAGGTGCACACTTCCACCTCCTACTCATTATTTCTACTTGGAAATGTGCATCTCAAAATTAACACTTCCAAAACAGAACAGCTGATCTTCTCCCCGTAGAGCCTGCTCCAGCAGCTGCCTCACCCTGTCCTGCAATTGCTCAGGTCAACAATCCTGGATTCTTCTCTCTCTCTCTCATCCACATCTACTCCTTCAGGAAATCCTGTTGTCAGATTTCCCAGTCTGTAGCCAGAACCTAAGGCCTCCTCTCACCCTCCCTTGTTACCACCCTGCTCTGAGCCACAGCCATTTTAATGGTCTCCTAAGTCTCCCACTTTCCACCCTCACTCCCTACATTTTATTATCAACTCAACATTCTGGTTGATCCTTTAAAAATATAAGCCTGGTCACATCACTTCTTGTGGCAAGAAGTGGCTCTCCATCCACAGTAAAAGCTAAAGACCTCCATCGGGCTCTAAACCCTAAGACATCTGGTCCTGCCATCCCCCTCTCACCTTCCTCCCTCTCCTCTCCTCCTCCCTCATTCCGCTCCTGCCACACTGACTCCGTACCGTCCCCTGGATACACCAAGCATGCTTCCACCTCAGGGCCTTTGCCCCTGCTGTCCCTTCTGCCTGGAATGCTCTTCTTCGGGTGTCTCCATGGCTCCCTCCCGCACCACCTTCAGAAACTGCTTAAATGTCACCTTCTCAAAGACTCCTACCTTGATTTAAAATTGCCACCCACCCCACACTCCCTTCCTCCTGATCCCTCCTGCCTCATTCATTTTTTCATAGCACCTATCACTTTCTAGCATACTTTACATTTGCTTATGTTTGTTTGTTATTTGTCTTCACCACTCCTCCCTGACCCTGGATGGCATCTCCACGAGGGCAGGAACTTTGGCTTTTTGTTCCTTGTCTGTATGTCCCAGAACATATAACAAGTGACACAGAGTGGATGCCTAGTAAACATATACTGAATGAATAAACTTGAGTCTACACAACTTGTGGAAAAGTGGACAGGATAAGGATACATGTTTAGACCATCAAAGTATGGTCAGCCAACAATGCAGTGGAGGGTCATAGGCCGGGGAGCAGACAAATCCAAATCAGTAAGATCCAATTGATATGATGATGCTAAAGACCACACGTTAACAGAATAAATAGTCATCGAGGCAGAACAACATGTCCTGAAGTGAGCTCCTCTCGCAGGCAAGGTACCAAGGACTCTAATGAAGTCCGAGGTTGCGGTACGTCAAGTTTCACATCGAGACTCCAGGAGCATCTGGGTATGGCACACACTGACGTTTCTCTTGTTTACTCTGCACACGTCTGTGCAGGTAACAAATCATGTGGTTGCACATGCACATCATCTCGTATGTTCCACCCACTGGCATCTCTACCTGGGAGACACAGGCATGAGGAAATGAAAGAAGGTCTTCTCTTGGTGACCCATGTGCTTTGGCATTTGGGAACAAAGCAGTCACAGCTGCCTGCTGCTCCATCACTCTCCAGCCCAGCCATGCAGTGGGAAGACACAGGGAGTCAACAGCGACCTTCTCAAAAGCTGGGGAAACTCAAGGTATTTTCCTTCATCTGCCACTCCAGCAATCCTGAAAGGGAAGGGCTTTAGAAATTCTCTTCCCATTGTGTGAATCATATCAGAACAAAATGATCTAATACTTGGTGTAGTTAAATATTAATAGGATATTTTAAAAATAAAATTAAAGAAATAAAGAAATGTTAAGCAAAATAAATGTAGAGAACAGAAAACGTTCACAAAATGGTCAAGACCCATCTTTCTCCTGGCACAAAGTCTGGTTCTAATGAATCCCTAAACAGTACCTGATTGTTGGCAGGATTTATTTTCCATGGCTTTCCAAAGAATCTATTTCTGTAAAACAAAGGAAGCAAGCTTTGTTCTGTGCTAAAAAAAAAAAAAAAGGGGAGAAAATTGAATGTGCTGGAAATTTTCCCTCCGTCCCTCCTGAGCCACAATCCACATGCCCCCTGCCCTTGCTCTGTGCCCCAGAGGCCAGATCTGGCTTCACTGGCCTTTGGTTTCTAGGTGGATTTGGCCAACCGGAGGAGATTAAAGGTCAGGAGGTGCAAAACCAGGGAACTTCTTCCCCAAGTTCTCTCTTGGCCCATGGCTCCCATCAAGTCCCCCGTCCATAGCCCACAATGTTGAGATGGCCCTGCCCTCGTTTGCCCCCTCAGGCACAGGGGCATAATGCCCCTTACTATGGCTACTCTCTGGGCTTCACCATCTCTTCCTGGCTCCCTCATCCTGCCCACTGCTGGGTAAGTAGACCCTTCCTGAAACTATCCCCCATTATCCCTTTTGAGCATACCATCTGTTGCTTCCCAGACACTGGCTGAAGGAAGAATTCATGTCCCAGGGGGCACACCACATTCAGAGGGAAATACACCCCTCAGCCCTGGCAGCCGTGCCTCCTCTCCCACGGCAGTGGTCAGGAAGGAGTGGCGCTTGGAGACCATCCACCAACTCTGAAAGTAAGCAGGGGCTCTTCACCCAAGTCAGTGCTCAGGGCTGTAGTCTGGGTTCCTTCTCTCTTTACAGGGTGACCCCACCTTGACATAAAGGCCACCTAAGTTATTTTAGGAATGCAAGAGAATGACGAGCAGGAGTAAGAACGAGAAGGTGTCATCTCAAAAAGAGTCCCACCTTCCATTCACCTCCATAAGCTGTCATAACAGAAAAGCAGTGCTTCTAGAATGTCAACTGCCAAGGTGAAGATTGAAAAGTGAACATACTGGCAGGATTAACTCACTGACCCAAAGTCTGACACATTTCCCAGGACGGCATGTGTTACAATATTAATGCAAATATCAGACTGTGTTCAACTCTTTGGGGAAAAATAATTGACTTTTCCCCATTTCCAGCTACATAGCTGGCGTTCTATAGACAGAGCCTGAGGGCATCTCATTAATGAAGCAACACCTTGACTTTTTCTGATTATACAGATGGGTAAAGATGTCAAACCATTGTGGTGTGGAGTCAGGAACAGGCGATGACCAGTGCAGCCACAGCCACAGAGCATGTGACTGACCCTGAGGGACTGTGAACCCAGGCTTGTGGGATTGTAACACCTCTTGGTGCAAATCTGAGAGAGTTGTTTTCCTAAAAGCGGAACATCCCATTCATCAGCGCAGTGAAACGCCTAACGGCAAATGTCAAAGAGTTTCTAACTTAGATATGACAATATGTTTGCAGCCCAATCTCACTGCAGATATTATCAGTACACAAGAAAAACATTAAAACTAAAAACGGTTTCAAATGGATTTGACTAGAGTTTTAACACCAAGAAAAGCAGCATTCTGGCTAATTCCCTTGCTCTAATGAGGGGAAAGGGTAGTCAAATTTGCCCTCTGACATCCATTTGTAACTTATCATCCACCACAGCAGACAGCCAGGAGATTTCAAATGACTGAAATAAGAGGAATTATTTAGTGTCTTGGGAAGAGCATTTTTTATTCGTAAGTGCTCCAATGCCAGATCATCACAGCTAGCAAATACATTCCAAAATCATAAACGATGTTTTCCGAGCTCTTATCCTGCACCAGGCATTGCCCTAGGAGCTTTCTGCGCCTGATCTCATTGGCCTCTCAGCAACCTTGTGAGGCAGGTATTCTTCTTGTCTATGACATACTAGAAAGCAAATATTCTTACTTTAGTAGACTTGTTTGAAATGCTAACGATGATGTTGATGATAGTAACATCAATTAAATGGTTTTCAGAGCTATGAGAAAATATTCTTAAAACTGAGCAGAAGACAGGAGCAGTTTTCCAGTTAAGGCCAATCTTTCCGCCATCTTGGCAAATGAAACACTAGCTTTTAGTTTCTCTCATGGGTAAATGTGGCTTCCAGCACTTCTCTGACAGAAGGCTCCGTAAAATGTGTAAATGGTAGCAAAAGTCCCCCTTAGGCCTCAATCTCCCATATTAACCTCCCAGTGAACCCACTGGATGTGGGATTCACAGTGAAAGAGCTGATGGAGAGGGCATTCCAAATGGCAGGCTAAAGACGCTGCTGGCCTCGTGGTGTGTGGTTGCCTGAATGGGCAGGTCTGGTCCTATTGGCTACACATGCCTGATCCCATTGATTCTTGACCACAGAAAGTCTTAAATATAAAAGAAATGATCAACTTTGCCAGAAACAACAACCCTGGGTGAAACCTAAGTCCTAGGAGAAGTCTAGAACATTTTCAGGCTGGGCCATCCAAAAGCTGATGCGTCCCTAGACCCGCAAACACTCTAACAACCAGTTAGCACATTTATAGTCAGACTTTGCTCCAGGTCATTCTGTCTACAACACTCTTCTCCATACTTTATAGCTGTGAAGAGTAAAGAATATTATATTTCTCCTCAAAGGAAAATGCCATTCACCCAAAATAAGTTCCTTTATACTCCTAGTGTTTTTGTGTTTCACTGTCTCCTCATCAGCTCCACCTGACAAGGAGCATTAATCCCAACAAGCTCAGAGAAAGGTTTAGCCATAGTCCCTGGCTCTGCTGACTTCACAAGCTCCCAGCTGTTGGGCCCAGGTCTGGCATGGAGATGGCGTCTCCTATGTGTGCCAAGTGGACACAAGGGAATGCCAGATTTTTAAGACCAACGTTCAGTAATCACAAGAAAAACTGTTACAGTCTAACTGGATTCACAGAACAGGTAGGTGCAGGCTAGAGAGAAATCCCAGGGCTCTCAAAGTCTGAAATATTCCCACAGGAAAGAATAAGGCAAGGTGAGCCTGGAAAATCATTAGCAAACATGTCAGCTTGAATGGGCTCTCATGGCCAAAATTGGGACACTTTGAGCACACACAAAAAAAAGAAATGGGAAGCCAGCCCAGTGGCACAGCAGTTAAGTTCAGCGTGCTCCGCTTCAGCAGCCCAGGTTCACAGTTTCAGATCCTGGGCTTGGACCTACACCACTCATCAGCCATGCTGTGGCAGCAACCCATACACAGAATAGAGGAAGACTGGCAACAGACGTTAGCTCCAGGTGAATCTTTCTCAGCAAAAAAAAGAAAAAGAATAAAGCCAGCCCAGGTAGCCCAGTGGTTAAGTTTGGCGCTCTCTGTTTCAGTGACCCAGGTTTGGTTCCTGGTCACAGACCCATACTGCTCTGTTAGCAGCCATGCTGTGCTGGCAGCCCACATACTAAAAAATAGAGGAAGACTAGCACAGAGGTTAACTCAGAGCAAATCATCCTCAGCAAAACAAATAATGATGATGATGATAATAAATTGTAAAAACAAAGAGGATAAAAAAGAATCCATAGTGATACTAAAAGGGGAAGGGCTCATTTTTAGAGAGGAATGCCAGCTAATGTAGAAGAAAAAGTGAATGAATAGGAGAATGACCATTTTGCAAACTCTGATATAACTGATCTAGCTGAAGATGATCCACCGATGCTAAGCCACAGGTGAAAGGTTGCTGGGAAGCAGGATAGCCACACAGACGTAAAGTACTAGTCCAGTGGATACACCAAAAGCGAGTGATCAAAATTCATTATGGGACACACTGGCATCATGTGCCTCCCGATGTAATGACGTGATGCATTGGGAAGGACACCACCACTTATGCAGAATTCTTGCAGAAAATGTTCAACCTGCATCTAATCAGGGAGAGACAATCAGACAAATGCGAAGCCTGGGCATTCTATAAGTTAACAAGCCTGGACTCGTCAAAATGTCAACGGCAGGAAAAAAAAGAAAAAGGTAAGAAACTATTCTAAAATTAGGCAGATTAAAGAGACTCAACCAAACAGTGTGTGAACCTTGACTAGATCTCAGATTTAAAAAATAAAACTCTAACAGACTTTGGGGGACAATTGGGAGAAATATCAATATGGGCACATAGATATTATCAACATTTTTCTGACCAGAAAATGGAACTGTATTTATTTAACAAATGGGAAGGGAAGATATTTATTTAACAAATGGGAAGGGAAGATATTTATTTAACCTATAGTATCTTTTATGTGCTGTCCTTTGACATATGCTTTTAGTTATTTTAAACACATTTAAATGTAAAAAATGTCTTAGAGACCCAAAGACTAAGATAATCTTACTCCTTAAGATGATCTGTCCTGATTTCTGGATGAGCTGGCAGCCTCGAGGTAGGAGTGGCTTTTAATTTTCCAAGACTGAAGTCATTTAGCATGAGCTTCTTCAAGTTTCTTTTTTTTGTCCTTCACATATTCTCAGTATCTTGACCAATTCACTCTTTCCTCTGCTCCTTGCTTCCTTAGTTCTAAACCTAGTGATTGGTGCATACAGGAGACTCTGTAAACATCCAATAAATTACTAATAATTTTGCATGCTTCTGATACTCAGGTCTTGATTTGATCAAAACTTCATTTGTATTATTTTAAAAGTTTCTGAGAGGCCGACCCAGTGGCACAATGGTTAAGTTTGCACGTTCTGCTTCTCGGCAGCCCGGGGTTCGCCACTTCGGATCCTGGGTTCGGACATGGCACCGCTTGGCAAAATCCATGCTGTGGTAGGCATCCCACGTATAAAGTAGAGGAAGATGGGCATGGATGTTAGCTCAGGGCCAGTCTTCCTCAGCAAAAAGAGGAGGATTGGCAGTAGTTAGCTCAGGGCTAAGCTTCCTCAAAAAAAAAAAAATTAAAAGTTTCTGAGGTGACCGTTCCGTTTCTTGAATGGTATTGTGCTTACGGATGGGTATGCAACACCCTTGTTCTTAGGGCATCCGCCCCAAGTATTTAGAGGCAAAGAGTCTTGATGTCTGTCTGCAATTTACTTTCAAGGGATTTCACCAAAAAAACCCCAAATATGTTATATACACACACACACATACATACACACACACACTCGTGTATATAACAATAATAATACATGTCCAATGTAATATGTTTGGTCTTTGCCCCTGGCTCCTGGCAAAAAGCTCCTAGAACTCTTGGAATTTCCTAAGTGACAGGAGTGTCTTTTGTCATTCTTAAGGAGCCCCTTTTGAGCACACCTGAGTTTATGCTAATGAGGTGACTTTGGGTGGGGCCCCTAGATATCCTCAGGATGGGGCTGGTCACCAGAAAGACCAAGTAATTAAGAGAGTTTGATTTTCAAACCCACCCACCAACATGGGGAAAGGAAAAGCCAAGGCTGCAGATTGCACTCTATCGAAACTCTTGAACAAGAGTTGAGGAGCTTCCGGGTGGCCAAATGCCTTCATCTGCCGGGAGGGTGGTGCACCCCAGTTGCATGGGGACAGAAGCTCCTGTGCACAGGACCCTTCCAGACCTTGCTCTATGTACCTCTTCATCTGGCTGTATCTGTATCCCTTATAATATTCTTTATTTTATTCCTTTATTGAGATGTAATTGACATATAATATCTTTATAATAAAGTGGTAAACATAAGCGAATGTTTCTCTGAGTTCTGTAAGCCGCTCTAGTAAAGTAATCAAACCCGAGGAGGCGGCCGTGGGAAGCTCCAATTTACAGCTAGTCAGTCAGAGGCACAGGCACCTGGATTTGCGACTAGTGTCTGAAGTGGCGGCAGCCTTGTGGGACGGAGCCCTTAACCTGTGGGATCTGATGCTTCTCCAGGTAGACATTGTCGGAATTGAGTTGAATCTATAGGACAGTCAGTCAGTGTCCAGTTAGAATTGGAAAATTGCTTGGTGGGTGGTGGAAAACACATCTAGGAAACGCACATGCCTGTGTATGTACGTATCTACAGAGATCAAGCAAATGTGATACCCCCTACATTGGATGACTCAGAGCCAGAAGAGCAGAGTGCCAATAAGATCAGCTCACTTGAGGCAGAGTAACCATAGCATGAACCAAACAAGTGACATCTCTCCCAGAAAAATGAGCAGATGTCCAAACCCAAGAGCCTCAGAATAGCAATTCAGCAACAATCTGTGAAATGAGGTAGAAATAATCTTTTAAGTTCCACTCAGGCATCTCCTTACGTTAATTTCATAACTTGACCTTTATGATGCTAGTAAATCACCATATTTTGATTGAAACAAAAAACATACACATGGGCCATGTGGGAGATCAGAATTGGCCACCCAAAATGTGTTTCCTTGGCATGAGGATTATTTTGGGCTGGTTACTTTTAAAAACTGCAGACAGTGGAGAAGCTCTGAAAAGTAGAAGTTATCCTTTGTAAGAGATATTTACACTTGTAAGCGAAATCTCCATCTGTAAAGGTGTCTCCCTCTCTGCACCAGGAAGGGGAGAATGACTTTATCTCTAGAAACTCTTATCAATGCGGAAGGCAAGGACTTAAATCTGCATAATAACCTTACTCTTGTTACTGTGCTTTTCTGGTGATCTCGCATAACTGACTCTCCCCACCCCCAACATCCTCCTTTGTCTTTAGCTGAAGATGGAATTTAAGATGAAGTCCTCCACCATTTTGGCCAGTTGTTGAGTTTTCCTGAGTGTCTCCCATGTATACATGTTGTAAAGCTTTGTTTGATTTTCTCCTGTTATTCTGTCTCACGTGAATTTAATTCATAGCCCAGCCAGAAGGACCCAGAGAGTAGAGGATTTGTCTTCCTCCTCTACAGCCACCTCTCCAAATGACAAAGCCTGACCTGTCTGTGCCGACAGAAAACCAAGCCATGAAATTCTCAGCACAGGACCTGGCATTGGCACTTCTCTGGTCCAGCTTATAGTTAAACATTGGCTCCAGGTACAGCCTTGACACACCAACAGATTTAAGCAAATGTAATTACAGGTGAGCAAACTGGGTGGACCTGGTTTTTCCAATCCATTCCTGCCCAGAAGCCAGGCAGGCCCAGAAAAATACCCCCTGGGAGTTAGTAGGAGGAAACTCTGGGAATCTCCACCAACTCCATCCCCCAGCACAGGGAAGAGAGCCGCCCTTGGCAAGCCCAGTGCACCAATCTCTTAGGTGTGAGTGACCCACAACCACACTGTCAAACGGGCACAGGTTAACTGGTATACACTGGTATGGATGGAGATACCATTTGTTAAAATATCAAAATACTCTGTTGTTACTAGTGTGTTGAGTTGATTCCACCTCCTAGTGACCCTGTGTACAGCAGAGCAGAACTCCGCCTGGTCTTTTCACACCATCTTCTCATCTTCCAGCACTATGCCAGACAATGCTCTGCTGCTATCCACAGGGTTTTCTTAGGCAAATTTTTGGAAGTGGGTGGGCAGTTCCTTCTTCCCAGTCTGTCTTAGTCTGGAAGCTCCACTGAAACCTGTCTATCATGGGTGACCCTGCTGGTATTTGAAATACTGGTGGTATAGCTTTCAGCATCACAGCAACACACAGCCACCACAGTGTGACAACCAACAGATGAGGGGTGTGATTCCCTGACTGGGAAATGAACCTGGGCCACAGCAGTGAGAGTGCCGAATCTTAGCCACTAGACCACCAAGGCTGGCTAAAATACTCTGTACCGCCTAGTAAATAACTGCCCCCCCAAACCCCTCCAGTGCCCCCGCCTGTGCCTCCCTAAGCCCTCTGCCAGCAAACCCCCATCACCGTATCCCCATGATCCAAACTACAGGAACAGAGATCTGGCTCCATGCAACGGCAGCCAGCTCTGACTTGTCAGTGCTCACACCCTGCCATTGTTAGATATTTTAAACAGCACTCTTGCCTTCTAGACTCTGGTTCTTCCAGGACAAGGAGTCTATTTTATTCACTTCCACATCCAAGCACTTTTAACAGCGCCACATACTTAAGTAGGCGCCAGAGTCATGCATCTGAATGCATCCATGGATGAAGGAGAGAGCTTGCAATGAGGCGAGTTTGCTGGTGAATGAGTGAGGGTGGGTGACCTGGAACTGCTGAGACAGCTAACTGCCTTTGAGCAACGCCCACATTTCCGGTGTGGATCCCAGAAACAGTGCTAAGCCGGAGGTGCTGATTTCTCTTGAAGGCAGTTCTGCTGGAAAATGCTTGCTTGAGATAAATTTTAACAATAATACACACACACACACACACACACTTATGGAGTGAAGAATTAAGCCTATTCTGTCCCTAATGGTGTCTCCCACCACATGCTCGCAGGACAGCGGAGCCCACAGTTCCTTGAGATTCATTTTGGTCTATTCCCACTTTCCTAAAGGAAGCTGACCCTCCGCCTTGAAAACAACCGGAAAGTCTAGGGCAGGGAGAGGGTCAAGAAGAACCATGCAGTGAACACCTCAACAGGCAAACAGAAGAGGGCGCTCTGGAACACGTGCGAGGAAACACATGTCCCCAGACCAGGATCCTTACCAACTGCCCTCTGAGATCTGGAAAACGCTAGAAACAAAGGGAACGACTATGTGGAAGGAAAGCGGCTGCCTCTAAAGGTAAAAAGAAACTGCCATTGAGACTGAGGTGGCCATCCAGCATGGAGCTGGACAGTATTTCTCTGCCCTTGCAGTTGGGTTTTAACCCTGTGAGTGGCCCAGGGAACGGCTCTGGGGCACGACTGCCCCCTGCCCATCAGCCTGGACCTGAAGAGCGCCCTGCCCCTGCCCTCGTGTCCTGCTGCTGTCCTTTCCCACTAAAGCCGAGTCTCAGGTCCAGAGCCGCAAGTCCTTTACCTCTTGTACCCAATTCCAGGGCTGGAGAGAGCGTGGATGGGTGTGCTACATGTGGCAGAGAAGCACATACAGACAGTGTCTCCCACTATTGATTCCAGGCCTGGTAGTAACAGCAGCCAAAGCTCAGGAAATGGGCATGAGGGGACCTACTTTGGCTTTTCTGGAAAAGCTATGAGCATCAATACCAGGGGTGAGGAATAACATGGCCTCCCCAGGCTGGGGTGCTGTGTTTTGCTCTGGCTCCAGCCTTGCTCTCGCTCTCTTGTTGCCATCACGGCTAATTACTCCTTCTCTATGTCCACCTTCACCTACCTGCAAAAAAGGATGCACGTAAATGTCTTGATTTAAGATTCCACAGAACAGACACTCCAGAAAAAACAAAATTCAGTGCAAGTAATTACCATGGAAGGTGAAGCCAGAGGAAGAAGAAATTGAGACACTGGGGAAGGCAGCCAACAAAGCTTGTGTTATCAAGCAGGTGACCACTATGGGCATCCCAGCTGTGGGACGATGCACCAGCTCCCATCTGTCACTGGGGGAGGGCTGCTCCCAGGGGTCACGGACTCCCTGACCTTCCAGCCTGCCACGCGGGGAGCAAAGTGGGCTCTGACTCAAGAGAAGGCCTTTTGGCAAAGGAATGCAGGAGCGAGCAGGTGGAATCTTGCCAGCAAGCTCTGAGTGGAGGAGTGGAGGAGCCACTCTGGGTCCTGAAGACCCAGCACACAGCTATTACTGCACCGACTGAAGTGTGTGAGGTCACCCAAATGTAAAAGGCTTTGTACTCCTTGGAAGAGAGGTGTCCTGTAAACAGAGGGCATGACCACTCACCCAGAAAAGCAATTCCATTTCCCCGACAAGGAGGGGGAGCTGGCAGAGAACAAGAGATCCCCAAAGGTGCAGGTCTTGTCATAGCAACTCAGGGAGGAAAGGTCACCAATGTGGCTCGCTCTTGTCTGCTTCTACAGAGAGGTATTCAAGGCAAGTCTGAGCTGGGGCTGTGGATAAGAGTCTGTTTTACCATCTGGGGTCCCAGGAGTGAGGGGAGCTGCCCTCAGGCCTTGCGTGGCTGCTTTGCCCTGAAGCACTCTTTGCCCTTTTACCTCTTTTCTGTAAACACAGCAGGTCACATCATGGGAAGCAGAGGAGAAATGAAAGTATCACTTGATGACTGAGGAGGAACAAGATGATTCCGTAACGGTGGAGAAGGGTGCTGGCCCAGCCATGCTCACTCACTTGGCTATCAAGGAGATGCCATGTTTTAAAACTTTGACAAGAGAGGTGGCAATAATTAAAGAAGTCTGCCTCCTTGGCAGAGAACTTCTCACTGTCTCCTCTGCAAGGCCCACCTCACATCAGGTGTCTACCCCGCTGCCTGGGGCCCACATTGCCTCTCCCCGCCTCCTTCCTGCTGGGGGAATCAGAATGACTGAGCTTCCGGCTGATTTACAGCTCCATTGGCGCAACTTAATCCTAGAGTTTTTGAACTGCTAGACATTTTCAAGATTGGATTTTCTTATTTGACTGATTTATGAGCCACAGCTCAGATCAAACAGGGAAACCCTGTCCTGTACAACAGACCAGCGCACCTGCTGGGTGAGGCGCAAACAGTGAGGTCTTACTGCCCACGGTGTCCCAGGGGGCTGCAGGCACATGCCCTCCTTGGCTTCTTATGGAAACTCAGGACCTGCTTCCCTCCTCTGGTTGCTTCGGAGACTTCATCTCATTTCTCTCTCTCTCCAGCCACACAGCAAGTGTGCAGAGGCAGGACCTGTGGCCTCATCTTTGCTAACACTCCTGAAACTAGCAGCTTCCAAGTATTTATGTGTACAAGTGAACAAACAACTTCCACGGGGCCGGCCCCATGGCCAAGTGGTTAAGTTCGCGTGCTCGGCTTTGGCAGCCCAGGGCTTCACTGGTTCGGATCCCAGGCGCCAACATGGCACCCCTCATCAGGCCACGCTGAGGCAGCGTCCCACATGCCACAAGCAGAGGCACTCACAACTAGAATATACAACTATGTACTAGGGGGCTGTGGGGAGAAAGAAAAAAGGAGACTAGCAACAGATGTTAGCTCAGGTGCCAATCTTTAAAAAAAAAAAAACTGTCAAGTCTGGTGATGGTGTTAGAATTCTCCAGCAGAGCAGTGACCCTCCTACCACCAGAGCCACTGGATCCACTCAGACGAAAAAAAATCACCAGCTGGTGTGTTCTTGGTCCGAGCATGGTGACCACCCCAAGTAACTGCTGTGACTACACCAGGACAGGGAGAGGCCTCAGCCCTGTAAGGTAAGGGATGTGCCCCTAGCCATACAACCTACTTGGGGTGGGACCATGTCCCACCTCTTTCAAGAACATTCTACTTCGTTCCTACTTGGTGCTGGATGGAAAATCCCTCCAAAGCCTGGCTCCTACTTTGCACCTGAGTGGAAGTCTCTGACGCCCAGCCCCAGTAACTGGTCCTAATCGTGTCAGGCTCTGGAAAACTCAGAGGACACTTCCAGGCTGCTGCCCACAGCCTCCTTTCCCTCTCTCATTTAAGACACTCCTAGTCTGGTGGAAAAGAGGGGCAAACAGGTCTACTCGGTACAGAGGAAACTGACCCACGATGTGTGAAAACGCTAAAAACAGATATGGGTGTGAGGGTGAGTGGCTCTCAGGACAGGACACAAAGGACCTTTTCTTTGCAAAAAGACAAAAACAAAACAGACGATCTCCTCGAGCTGGGACAGAATGTGGGTGCCCCAGAAGCAGGTGACTTGATTGCCAGCACGCTGGCCCCATAACCCATAAAATCAAAGCAAATTTCTCCTTCAGCACTTTTTATGTATAGCCTTTAACCAAATGCCAAAAACATGTAGTTAGTGTCTTCAAATGACAGAGTGATACTGTATGTCTGTGCACTGCAGACACCACGTGTAAATCCCACATCTGAGACATCAGGCCGCCTGCCCATGTCCAGACACACCGACAGGCCACAGCCTGGTAACCACCAAGGTGTGTTATTACAAGCCTTTGCTGACTCTCTTTCTGGAAGGCTGTGAGGATGGGCAGCATGCCAGCTGGCATGGCAGGAGGACCAGGCTGCCTGCATGGCCAACAGCCTCCTATGGCAACTCCCTTCAACCTGTAGATAAGAAAAACCCTCACTCTTGAGTTCCTTGAGAACACTCAAGGATCCAGAACACCAGTAAAGATGGTTTAGAATAGGATCAGGCAACAGCTGCTCCTTTACTCCAACCTTCCTCCAAAAATATTGACCCTGGATGGACACCTGTCTGTAGGCCTGTGATCCTGCAACAAAACCACAGAAAAACTTGGGGGCAGAGAATTAAAGGAAAAGCTTTTGCCGTCCATCAATAGTACCCCATTCTATAAACGCAAGCTGGACAAATGAACAGAGTGACAGGACTGTAAACTACGTCAGGGAATGCTCACAGAATGAGATTTCCTTCCTGCCCCCCAGTGCTTGAAATTCTATCATTCAGCCCATGCGTCCAGCATCGCCATCCCTCTGCCCACCCTTTAAAACGTATAATTTCCTGGCAAGGGGTAGGGGAGGTTGCACAACAAGTTTCTAAAGGCCCAGAGGGATTACACTTGTCAGCAAGGCACCTCCCTGTCACTAGCCTGCAAAGGGCAGAAGAAAAGGCTTGAGCACAGGGAAACTTACTCCAGGTGGTGGTGATCTCCAGGACCTACTCTGACAGCAGCGCCTGCTATGTGTCCACCTGGACTCGGCCGCCGGAACACCGTAACCACAGGAGATCTAATGCATCCGATTCTTAGTTAAATCCCAAGATATGACTTGCTAAGTCAACTAAGAAAAGACAGACCTCAGAGAGACAAGTTCAGGCATGAGGGTTGGAATGGGTCATGGCGCAGGACGGGGCGGGTTCCGGACCTGCTCAGGTTCTGTGTTCCCTTCAGTACCACTCCAGTGCAGAGCCCAGGGCAAACCGGGAAGGAGCTGGCCACCCCCCTGCTCTTCCTTGGGAGGCTCTGACTTCTTTCCACCTCAGAGTGGGGGAGCAGCATCTGAAACACCTTCTGTTTCATTTTCTCTCTCTTCCCAGGGGATGGAGCGGGAATGAAAAAGGCAAAGAGAAAGGGAGGAGAAGTGAAAACACTGGAGAACACTGCTGCTCACCCTCATCGTGTTGGTCCTGATGCTGTAGTTGTGCACAGTTCTAGGGGAACCACGCAGGAGAGTGACCAAATGTGAGCTAAGAAGCCGGGGAAACCTGCACAGCCAGGCTGTGCCAGCTCGTGGGGAGGCTGGGCAGTCACCACTGACCACCAATACTCACGCTGCTGCAGCATAAACGCAGCTGGCCAGCAGGACTCTGAGACGCTGAGCAACTTCATATACGTGTGGCAACTCCCTAGTTCATTCAAGTGAGGAAATAAAACTTGCCACCACTCCAACGCCCCTCCCCATCACACATGTCAACATAAAGCCTAGACAAAAAGGTATGAACAGAACAAAATACAACAAAACCATCAGGGGCAGCAATTTAGAAAGTAGCAAGATAAAGTATAATATGTGTCCCATTTATGTTCCAATAATCTAGGTATGTGCTTTTATTTTTCTTTTTTTGTGTGAACAAGATTAGCCCCGAGCTAACATCTATTGCCAGTCTTCCTCATTTTGCTTGAGGAAGATCGGCCCTGAGCTAACATTCGTGCCAATCTATCCTCCACTTTGCAAGTGGGTCGCCACCACAGCATGGCTTGATGAGCAGTGTAGGTCCACACCTGGGATCCTAACCGGCAAACCTGGGCTGCCAAAGTGGAATGTGCCGAAGTTAACCGCTATACCACTGGGCCAGCCCCTGTATGTGCATTTTTGAGTGAATAAAAAGAGGTCATGAAGAACCCTGCCCTCCTGGCCACCTGTTCACAATGGCTATCTTCCTGGAGCACAGCTGGAGGAGACAAAGTGTGAGGGAAGAAAGATGTTAACTTTTACTCTGTCTAATTCAGTACTGTTTGGACTATCTAGGCTAAGTAGGTAATCTTAAATGATTCCTATACCTTAAAAAAGTCACAGATATACGTATAAAAGCTATACAGTCCTCCCCCGGTATCTGCAGGGGCTCAGTCCCAGGACCCCCACGGAGACCAAAGTCGGTGGATGCTCAGGTCCTTTACAGAAAGTGGTGCAGTATTTGCATATAACCTATGCACATCCTCCTGTGTACTTTAAATCAACTCTAGATTACTCATAACACCTAATACACCATAAATGCTATGTAAATAGTTGTAATACTGTATTACTTAGGGAATAATGACAAGAAAAAACAGTCTGTATGTGTTCAGTACAGACACAACCATCGTAGGCCTTTCCATCCGCACTTGGTTGAATCTGCAGATGTGGAACCTGTGGCTACAAAGGGCCAACTGTCTATCCTAAAGCTGTCCTCAGCTTCCATATTATTGGAGCTTCGGGCAGATTCCCGGAATGTCTTCCCCTACACCTGTCCACATGTTGGGCAGCCTGCCGACAACCTGCACACATTTCTTACAAGCAAGAACGAAGCCTTTCACTAAAGGGAAAATGGGGCCCTGTGTCTTATACTCCTAAAGAACTCTTCCAATACTGTCACCTGAGGGACATCACTTCACTGGAAAAAACCTTGTCACCTTAATAAACTAATCAAGTGCCATTTGGTTTACATGGCAATTTCCCATCCTGACAGTAAGCTGCCCCCAATTTACTGAGCTTATCTTACAGACTCCCTGCCATTTGCTAGTCTAGTGCTTGGAACATGAATTAGAACAAGAGGAGGAAATGGGTACAAAATTACTCATTCCTGATGACTGATGAAAGAGAGAATGCATAGAAAAAAGTCCTCCCATGACAAACGGGGCACAGGGGCCATGTTCTTAGACGGCCCAGGATGACATCAGGCGACTGCAACCGCATTTCTTTTGTGGAATCCTCTTGAAAGATGTATTCTAAGGAGCATCTGCAGGAAGCAAGTGCTGCACGATGAATTCTCTGCTGACCAGAGTGGAAAGAAGGGAGCTGTACATCATTGTTAATGCACAACAGGCTGTACGGATTTCACTGCCCCACCTCCTCAAACGAGTGTCATTGTCCTCTCAGAGGTGACATAATTTAACTGTTTTCCTTTGGAGACACTCGTCAATTCAAACTCTGCCACCTCCTGCCTCCTGTAAGCCTCTTTACCCGCATCCTACCATCCATCCTGGCCCTCTGAGGGTCCCCATTGGGCCCAACGCAGACACCTTTAGTCAAGTGTTTATCACTCTGTATGGAAGTGGCTGGATTTCTCTCCCCTTCCCTTCAGGGTGTGATTCTTGAGGGCTGAAACTGTGTCCTTGCTATCTCCATGCCTCCCCACCCCCAGGAGAGTGCCTGGACCAGCAGGAAAGCTCAGCGAGTGTGGGTCTGTCTGTAAGTTATCACTTCGTCCTGATTTCCTGTGTGTGGCCTGGGGGCGATTCACCACATGGTGAGAAACTTGTAGTGGTCCCCACTGGCCTGAAGCTGCCAGGTGCAAGTCTGGGGTTCTCTTCCAGCCCTGGGCCCTTGAACATGGGTTTAGCTTCATGCCCCAATTCTTCAGAGATGTGAACTCAAGTCCATATGTACATGTGACCAACCAAACCAAGCCTCCAATGACCCCAAACTGAGCTTCAGAAGGAAGGAAGGAATGAAGGAAGGAAGAAGGAAGGAAGGAATGAAGGAAGGAGGAAGGGAAGGAGGGAGGAAGGAAGAGAGGGAGGAAGGAGGAAGGGGGGAGGGAGGGAGGCAGGAGGGAGGGAGGGAGGAAGGAGAGGAAGAGGGAAGGAGAGGAAGAGGGAAGGAGGGAGAGAGGAAGCTTACATAGAGAGAAAAAGAAAATCTTTCAGAGATTCCAGGAAAGCCAATAAACACAACTTAGGCATCAAAAAAGACATTTTCCCGAAGAAGTAAAGCACCCAGCTGTCCTCAGAGCTTGTCTTTGACCTTTCCCCAGAAAAGCTGAATGCTGTTAAAGAAACAGGTAGTGCAGGAAGCGGGAAGCATGTCAATACACAACATCTGGAAAGTATGACTCCAAAGCTGGATTACGTAATGAAGCCGATGCTGAATGGCCTTCTGTTTACACTCTTGCTGCCCGAATGATAGCGACACAGACAATGGCTGTCTCCAGCGGGGGCTTCAAAGGGTGCAGACATCCACGAGGAAGAACAGTGGCCAGTAACAGTAAGGTTCCTCCCCAGGTAGCCACACGCCAGTCCTGGAGCAGCCCCGGCCTCTCAGAGAACTGGCCTGGACTAGAGAGGAAAGAGGGAGTTCTCACGAAATCCCTGCCCTGAAGTCTTGCTCCTCATTCCTCAAGCGCTCATGTGGAGCCTTATTGATTTTTATTTCATACACAATGTTTAACAAAGAAAGAGAGAATTACTATTTACTGAATACACACTAGCCTGGCGCTTCTCACACTCTACTGTGTACATGAATCATCTGAGAACACTGCAAATTCACACTGAGATTCAGTGGGTCCAGGTAGACCGGAGCTTCTGGGTGGCCAACAAGACCCCAGCCATGCCTATGCCTGCATCCTCCCATCACACTCTGAGCAGCAAGAGCTTAGAATATGGTAGAAAGACGTCAGAAGGGGTGGTGTGAAAGCAAGGGTCCATCTGTTCAAAAAACTGAAAAGTTGGTGATCAGATGCTGTGATGCCTAGGTAAGGTAGCCGGGACATGGGACCAACTCCCCCAGGAACAAGCATGCCAGGACCCTCTCCTGGGGCTGCCTCTGACATTGAACGTGTCTCTGCCTCAGGCCCTTGAGACCTGCTGGACTCTCCCCACTGCGCAGGGTCAGGACTCCAGTAGGTTGGATGCTGGCAGTGGAGAGAGCGTGATGCTCTGCTGCCCTGACCCAGCATGACGACCCAGAATCATTCCCAGGACCTCATGGTACATGGGGCACAGGCGGGAAGCCCAGCTCTCCTGGAGGAAGGGGGAGTCCCTTGTCTTTACATCCCCCAAATGATGTCTCTACATCTGTTTGAGTATGGCTGAGAAACGAATGATAAAGGGCTACCTGAAGTCAACCTGTCCGCATGGAGAAGAATCCAGAGAAAAGTTCCAGTCTCCTTTTGTAGGCCGCTGCTCATTATGCTTAGGACGCTGCACCCTTCCAGAAAGCCAAAGGCCTTGACTGCCTGAAGTTGGCTTATTGCTTTCTCTCTCCAATAGATCAGGGAAGCTCTAGGTCAGTGCTTCACAAACTTTAAATAGGAATCACCTGGGCAGCTTGTTAACATGCAGATCCTGAGTCAGCAGGTCTGGGAAAGGTGTGAGATTCCGCAAGACGAACCAGCTCCCAGGGGCACTGGTCCTGGGCTTTTTGAGTAGCAAAAGGCTAGACACTGTGCTAGCCACCTGGTTAGGTCCTTAATGTACATTAGTTAATTTAAGATACTAGTAATGCCATCAGGTCAGACACAGACACCCCCACCTGACAGGTGAAGAAGCCAACAGTCATCAAGATTAGGAGACCTGATCAAGTTCTGCAGCTAGAAAACGGAAGGGTCCGGATTTTAAGTCTGGTCCACTTGACACCTAAGCTTCTGTCCTTTCCTTGACAGAACGATGGCTCAATTTATTGTGAGAAAGTCAAGTCCACATTCAGTGGATTGTGTCTCCGAGAGTAAAGAATTTACTTTAGAAAGATATCCATCAAATAAATGCTTATCACTTTTTAAGTGGCATTTGAAAGGATGTTTCATTTAGTTCATTCAACCACATTCAACAAACATTTGTTGAGCTCCTAGATGCGCAAGGCGCCACACTATCAGCAGCAGCTATTAACGTGGAAAAGACTTCCCGAGGATGCCAGATAAATGCGGTACTTAAGTCATAATACAGGCTCCTTAACGACGAAATAAAGCCCCTACTGCAACCCAGTTTAGTCTTACTCCAGCCGACATTCCAAACGACACAGCTCATTTCAGACATTTTAATAACAAAATAGCTCAATAAAGGTTTGCAGAATGCACCAAGTACAACATCTGTCCTGACAGGCCTCGGCCCACGTGGTGAAAGGACGGGCGCTCCGTGTGACTTAGCTCTCCAACATCTGCTTTGGGAAGAATCCACTGATGCGACAGCTAGTGATCTGGGGACTGCAAAGGTGGACTCATAAGTCTGACTTCCGAACTCTCAAAACCAAATGCGTAAGAAAATAAAAGTGTCTTTAGTCTTTTGCAATTTCAAAATGAAGCCACTCCTGGTCTGAGCCAGAGCTTTCTTTTTGCAAGGGCGATCTGAGCAATGCTGCCAGCTGTGGAGCTGAAGAAACTTTTAAGTCAAGGGGTTGGTAACGTCAAGCTTGGCCAATACTCCTTTAAAGAGACTTTCTCCTTTCAAAGCATTTCTTTATTAGTCTATTAGAAAACCTCATAGTGTGGAAATAAAACACGCTTAATATGATACCTCCTCAATTTAAAAAAAGGCCAGGTTGAAAGGAAAAAGAATTAACCTGGCACTCACCCACCCTCACCCCAATCCATTTCCCAAGGTCCCTCTTTATACTCCTGCAGAGGGACCTCTGTGTCTTGTAGATATTAGGTCAAGAATGACAAATGAAGATGATGACATTTCACTTTCAAAACTTGTTTCCATTAAAATCAGGCACAAGAAACATGCAACTATTCCTGTGCTGAGTTAGTTGAAATAAACCAGCATCTGCTTAGTCATCACAGATGAATGATTGGTTCAGAGGTTCCTGGGGCACTAAAGATGCACCTCTAAAAGTTTAACTGGTTGCCCAGAATGAGATGTTTTAGAGGATCACCACCTGATTTTGAAAATAGTTGGAAAATAGTTGGAATTTTATGTCTTGAATAAACAGCACAATTTGCAACATAATTCAAACTCACCTAGATGGGCACTTCCCCAAGTGTGTTTTGCCAAATCCAAGCTTCCTAGGAAGTTAATAACACCAGAAAGGGGTTCCGTTACCCAACTGCTTCGGGAAATGTGGGCTTAAATTCAAACAGGTTTCTTGCCGCAGTTCTCATGGGCTTTGATGTGCAAGTGTATGAGGATTCTCCAAGAATATGATGCCATGTTTCCGAATCTTAGTGGATCAAGGAAGCCCCTGCCCTAGTTTTGATTTCCAAGTCAGGTCAGATTGTTGCAAAATGGAACACATTTTCAGTGTGTACCATGCTGCGCCTACTTTTCAGGCAAGTGTTACTACTGTTTTTAAGTTAGAGCAATGAATCTTAGAGCAGGAAAATTGACAGCTGAAGCCAATTCCTCATCAATAGATCTGCCCTTCAGTGTCCCCAGTTTTTTCTCATTCCACTTCTGTGGACCACCACTGATGCTTGGGTCTCACGTCCTACAAAGTCAGTCATGTCGTCCATTCATTCATTCAACAAATATCTAACCTGAGCCCTCTCTCTGCGCCAAAGCCTATTCTAGGCACTGGGGAAAGAGCTGGAACTGCTAGACCAAGACCTGCCCTCGGGGGGTTTCCTGGGCGAACATTCCTGTGCAAAATGCTTCACAAACAAGACGCCTTTTGTACTGAGGTTCTATCTCTTTTCATCTATTAAAGCTTTTCATCTACACGAAAACAGATTTCACATCTCCTCTTAACAAGAAAATCATTCAATTTTAGTGCCAGAGGCCTTAAAGATCATCTAGTCTACTCTGCGAATTTCATATACAAAGAATCTGGGGCTCAAATGGGAGTGACCAGGGACTGAGCATTCATTTTACATGTAATACTATGAATATTAGGTGCGATTACTAATATGATCTCATTTACTCTGCATAATAACCCAGTGATGTAGCTCATATCCCCATTCTGAGAGGAGAGGACTGAAGTTGCCACCTAACTGATTAATGGAAAGGTGACGACCAAAATTTAGTCTACAGTTCCATGCTGTTTCTACACCAAACTGTCTTTTAAATCCCTCCCCAAGATTCGGCCCAGAAGCCCCAGCCCTCCCCTGACCTCATCCCAACCTAAAATCCTCACCAGGACAGAGAACAGGTAGAGCCTGAAGAAGGCTCAGGAGACCTCCAGCCCTTGAAAGACCCAGATCTCACCCAAAGAAAAGGTCAAGGAAGGGTCAGTGAAGCACCTCCAGTGGCACAAAAATGCTACACATGCCAATTTTTAACCTCACAAGCCATCCTAGTGTAAACATGCCAGGAGCAAACAGCCAAGCAAGGCTGAGAATGGAGGTCCAAGCAGCACCTCACCCAAGTCAGGGCTTGGCATCCACTCTTAGGATGTTGTGTAACTTGGGACAAATCCCTTAAGCTCCCTGTGGTTCAGGTGCCTCAATTACAAATGCTCTGGCTATTCAGGGCATGGTGAATGCTGAGAAGGTGTTCAAAGAGGTAAGAAACTGGAAAAAGATTCCATAAATGGATTTCAGAATTACACAGAAAGAACAACCACCTTTCAGATTTCTTCACAACAGAGGCAGTGCTCAGGACTTCCTAAGGCAAAGGGGAGTATTGGGGAGGCTGAGTAACAGAAACCAAGGAAACCAGTCCTGGAAAAAAAAAATTATACATCATTGCAGAGAAAAGAAAGGTGACATTGAAGAGCCACTAACCCATGGCCCATGGGACCATCCCTCCCCAAGCTTTATTCCCCAGGGATGTGACAGCCCATGGCAGTGCTGATCTTCCATAGAGAGCGGTTCTCATCCCACACAGGTCTTCTGTGAACAAATATTTCAAGCAGCCAAAACAGAAAGAGTTAAATTTAGAAACACAACTGTCACGTTGCACTCAAGAAGGAAAGAGAAAAATAACTCATCAGGTCTTAAAACCCAGATGGGACCAAAATATCCTGGTCCAAGTTTTCAGGGTGTGGATTATTTAAGAAGCCAAGGCATTAAGGATGCCCAAGCATAAACTTTTCATCACTACTGCTCTCTCCTTCACAATCCCACCCTCTCCAAAAACAATCTTTCTTCTCCACTTTTGTTGGTAATTAGCATTCTCTCATAAGCTTATTTTTTCCCCTGTAAGATGTCTTGCCGTTGGCTTTTACTTGAGGGATTTTCATATTCATGGCCTTTTAAGAGGAGAAAAAAAGCACGTGAGAAGATGACATTAACCTCACAGTGTCCTTGCCTAGCTGAGTGCTTGCCACACCATAGGGTGGGGGAGTCAACCGACCATTCAGGTCAGCCAGACGATGGAGAAAAGGGGAGGAGAAATAGGCGGAAAACTGTTAAGAAATTAAAGGGATTTTTGTCTATTACATCGCAGAGAATCTGTGGCAGCAGGCCAGCAGGGGTGGGTACCTCTGGTCCTCCTCACTTTGTCCCTGAAGATGAAGATCCTAAGAAATCTAACTCTACAGAATTTGAGAAGAGAATAACTAAAGCTGCCACTAATTGAGCCCCTGCTCTGTTCCAGGCATGGGGTTACATTCATGGAGCATGCTATCAGTTAATTATCCTGACAACAGCTAAGAATTACTGTGCAATAATTATGCAACAGACATCCTTACAACAACCTTATATGCAAGCAGGTGGATCCAGGGCTTATGGGGTCAAAGCTTAGAGAATTTAGGGGATGCCCTTTATGAAAAAGCATACCAAATTATGAATAAAAATCAGACAGAAGGTCTTGGAAAGGCCCCTGCAAGTGAGGAACCCCGAGGCTCACACTTGACGGTAAATTTGTTCTGGCAGTGAGGTAGTATCAACACCATCTGCTTTGAAAGATGAGGAAACTGAGACGCAGGAAGTTATGCAAATTGCCCCAGGGCCTTTCCATACCAAGTAACAGAGCCAGGTGGCTTCAAGGCCATTATGCCATCCCTTGAGAAGGGAAAAGAAGGCCTTTATTGTCTCAGAAATGTAACCATCTTTTGGCAAATTTGTAAAACTTGATTAATGTTTTCAAAACGCTTTCTAAAGAGAAATGAGGAAAGAAATGATTTGTCTCTTTTTATGTTAACTGGTTTAAAAATCTGCTCTACAGTGACACTATATTCAGTTGAAATGAGAAAAGGGACATTAACCCCCAAGACAGAAGTGGTCCCATACCCCAGAGACCCTCTGAGATGGGAGATAAAGTCATGTGGCCTCCTGCTGCTTTTGTGAAATGCAGGCCAGCTTTGCCTCGGTTGTAAAAGTTGGTGGTTGTAAAACTCACCCTGGGTGCTTCAGTGACAATGCTATTCACACCGAACTGTCACAAGAGAGATGAGACCCAGCCTCAGGGATAACCTTTCTATCAAGCACAGGTCTTTTCTCTTCCTTGAAACGTGTGGGGGTGACCTCATTTTGCATCAAACATTTACAGTCTTCTCTAAAAATGGTCATTTCCCTTCCTGGAGCTTTTAGAAGACAAAGCCCACCAACGTTTCCTTCAACTTATCATCTCCTTTCCTGGAGGGAGACAACTGTGGTGCAGTGAGAAAGACCATAGCCCCAAACGGAAGGAAGATACGGGTTCATTCTCTGGTTCTGCTGCCAATTAAAACTGTGACACCTTACATGGGTCATTTAACTGCTGGCTCTAAGTTTCCTTCCCTGAACACTTACAGTGACAAGAATATTAATTACACACAGCAGGGGACAGAAAACAACCCACATATGTATTCCCAGGGAACAGATACATAAATGGCAATAGAATCAAACAATAGGATACTAGACAGCAATTAAAATGAATGAATAGCGCACAGGGATCTCAAAAATATGAGCAGAAAAAACATTGCATAATATTAATATAGCAAAATAACACTTCTGTAAATTTGAAAACCCACCAAACAATATTATTTATTGCTTATGCATACAAATACATGAGGCAAAAACATTAAACACGGGCCACCCCAAAACAAGCATGCTGGTTGCGTCTTAAGGTAGAAGACCTGACGAGGCAAATGAAAAAGATGTCAACCTGATCTGCAATGTTCTATTTCTTATTAATAGGAAAAGATTAGAAGCAAACAAATATAGTTAACATTTATTAATTCTGAGAGTCAATACACTGGACTTTGTCATATTGTCCCTTATAGTTTTCTGTACTACTCTTTTATTGTTTCAGAATAAAATGTAAAAAAAAAAACAATTCTCACAGGGAAGTTACAAGGATTCATTCATTCACTCATTGTTCAACAAAGATTTAACACCAACAAATATCAGATGCAGCTAGCAGCTTCTGGGTATTATCTAGACCCCGGGGGCATAACCATGAGCAGACAGCCCTGGTGCTGCCCACACAGGGTTTATCCCCTGCAGGCAAAGACCAGTACTGTGGAAACCACATGTCAGCGCACATTCTTGCCCGACCTGCAGCACAGGGAGGAGCCAGGTGCTGGGAAGGGGCACCTGGGCGAGGCCGGGTTTACCTCCAGTTCTGCTGCCCTCTTGGCGCTCCAGGAATGCTGCTGACTCATGGGCACGTTAGGAGAGCTAAGGAGACACGGCCTGCAGAGCACTCAGCCCAGCCCTGACTCCAAGGAGACACTCGACAGACGCCGGGTCCCTCTACCTTGTCCGTGGAAAGAACCTATGGATTCAAGTCCTCACTTGGGAATGTTGGATTTGCATCTGAAATAATTATATCTAACTGCTGAGCATGAATTGAATCAGGTCCAATTTCTTCACATGTTCTTCAAACATCAACAGGAGATTGATTTTTAAAAGTTGCAGAGGAGATTAACATTTGGCCCAGCAGGTAACCAGGATGGTTACAGGGGGCTCCAAACCAAGTCATATGGGTGGGCAGGGGGAGGCAGCTGAAAAACTGAAGAGAGGGAAGCCTGGACAAGAAAGACCTAAATAGCTGACCTTAAAGGTGTGCCACACGGAAAAGCAGTAAGATTTATTTCACAGAACTCAGAATGACCAAAAGGAAGAGACTTTGGTTCAGCACAAGGAAGACAATTTTAATACCCAAGTTGCCCAGGGAAAAAAGGCCTCTAACAGCAAGGGGAGAGTGAACTCCCTGTCTGTGAGGATATCGGAGGATATGATAGAGGACCACTTCCTGGTGATGCTGCAAAGGGAGCTCAGGCATCATCTGAGCTGCTGGGCCACGCGATTTTTCAGAACCTCTGAGTGTTGAGAGTTTATGGCTCTAACTTACGGTCTTCAGAGACAGTGGAAGAGCCGCACAGTGTGCTGCTCCTGCCCGACCAGTCACTGCTTCCTAATCCCTTAACAGTACCTTCCATTTTTGCAACACCTTTGTAGATTTTCAAAGTTCTCTCACACGCATTTTCACATTTCTCCCCAAGAGAGTAAAGAAATGGTGGAGCCATTCCTGGGCCGAATGAAGAGAGGTGCAGGCGAGGAAGTGAGAGAGAAGACCCCTGGCTGGGCACACAGGGACCCGTCCTCCAGGGGACAGAAGCAGTGGAAGGAACGGTGGAGCCACACTGCTATGCACCCTCAGCTGGCTACTTGCCAGGGCAGCGGCCAGATTGTGGAGGTCACGATCAAAAAGCAAGTTAGGTGCACAGGGTCAGCCACAGAAGCCCAGAACAGAGGGACAACAGGGAGGGCTGCTTCGCGCAGCTACTGCCACCCGTGTGATCTCATCTGGACGGAGAAAGGCAGCAGCTGCTGCCCCCACACACGGAACAGGCCCTCAACCCCCAACCTGTTCAGGTCAAAAGAGCTGGAAACCTCATGCAAGCTGGAGACTCCAGGAACCAGAGAAATACGCCCTTCTTGTCTCTTCTCCCCAGACACTGATTTCCTGGGGAGCAAGAAGTGACTCATCACACCAGACAAAAGTGAGCAACAAACATCAGAGATCCTTTAGTGGTCCCACAAGTTCTTCAGCACTATGACAGTGAGTGTATACATGCACCAGTCACTATGGCTGCATAACAAACCAACCCAAACTGGCAACACACATTCATTTATTTAACAATATGGCAGTTCTCACTCAGGTCTCATGTGGTTGCAGCTTTACGGTGGGTGGAGCAAGGGTGAGCTAGGGTGATCTAGAAGGTGTCTTCACTCACATGTCTGGTTGTTGATGCTATCTGTCAGCCATCAGCTCGGACCTCAGCTGGGACTGTTGACTGGAACACCTACACATGGCTTCCTCCCAGCATGGCGGCCGGGTTCCAAGAGCAATCATCCCAAGACAGAGAGTCGGGTGGAAGCTGTATTGCCTTTTATGACCCAGCTTCGGAAGGCATACAACTTCTGCACTTACAGTCTACCTGTTAGAAGTCAGCCACAAAGACCACCCATATTCAAGAGAAGGAGAATGAGAGCCCATTCCATGTCGAGAGAAATAGCCAAGCACCTGCTGGCATGTTTTAAAACATCATAAGGTACAAGCCTTCCTCTGGGGCTACAAATTATATTCCACAGCTTTTGAGGGATCTAGACACCTCAAATTCCAGGTGAGAAATACCTCCCATGTGCCAGTGTTTGGGCTGAAGAACATCACGAAGTTGGATGTGTTTTTTTGGACGTCTTTGGAAATCCCACATTTGGGGGGACCTGGAAATATGAAAGCATGTAGGACCTAAATACATGAGCTATAGGGTTCCTTACTTTAAATATATCGAGTCACTCTGAAAGATGATTTTGTGTGAAATACAGATTCCATTTCACAGAAGACAGAGACGACTAAATGGTTACCTCAGAATATGGATATATTTGCTTCTGGCGCTGGAGCCAGAAATGCCAGTGTGCATCCCTAAAACACGACATATGCCTGAGACTAAAGGATGAGCCACCTGTTCGCCAGGACACCACATTCCCCAATTTCTATCCAGGGCTCAAAGTGAGTCTCCTTCCTGAGTTTACATAAGTTCCCGGCCCCTGGCCCCAGCAGTACTTATAGAAATCACTCCTCTACTTTAGTTGATTGCAGAATAAAAAGATCTTCCTGATGAGCAAAGGCTCTATTCTCTTGCAGAAAGGGCTAAGGCAGGATTGTCTCAGCGTCCCTCTTTTGTCAATTGTGACATGTTCTGAGCCTCCCTGGGGTCCCCAGAAGTCCAGCATATGGATGGAAGCAGTCAAAGCTGAAAGAGGAACGAAGGAATGTTCCCTGGTCTAGGAAGCCTCTGCTCTGGGCCCCAGGGTGAAAGGCTTCCTCGGCTCACCCAGCACCAGCCCACTATGGCTGGTGAGCCATCGGCACTTGCACAAACACACATGATGACGCAGAGAAAACTAACGGGGTGAGTCCAAGTGCCTTCACCCAGCAAGACAAACCCATGCACACACAGAGGAAGCACCGTTACACGCTCTTTCTAGGTTAGGATAAACTTCCCAACCTATTTGACCACACTGAAACACTTCGTTGGAAAGGGGGAAGTAGGTGTGTAGCAATCCTATTGGTGCCCCACTCACCTGCCCTCACCCGTAGCTCTTGGGTGCACAGTGGCCCAACTTCCAATGGCCAGCACCTGCACTTCTTCGCCTGGTGGCTGTCTCTGCATGGACGCTGCCTGCGTGAGTGACAGGCTGGAGGTGCCAGGGCACTGCAGCCCCTGGGAGCAGCCTCAACCAATGACTGAGGGAAGCTGCCATATTACACACCCAAGCTCCCTTGCCCCTGGTGGGGGAACTCCGAGGGCTCTTCTATACTCTATCCCAGGTCATTAACCCAGGGAGGTTAAGCCCTGTTGCCCCCAGTGATAACTGGCCCATGGCAAGCAATACGTTGGCTACCTTGCCCTCTCTCCCCTTATTACCTCCCCACTCCCTATTGGTATTTCCTGGGATCACCTCCCAAATAAACTACATGTACCCAAATCCTTATCTCAGCATCTGCTAGGGGAACTGAGTCAAGGTATGGTTACAGCATGAAATCAGTGATCACCAAGGGTGTGCCATTGTTGTACAGGTCAATTGTGCATTTCAGATCAACCTGTGTATCAGGAACTGACAAGTAAACAACAAACACAAAGAAACAAATGAGGACCAGTGCCAACAAAGGTTCTGCCCAGACAGAGTTTGTTTGGGAAAAGGAGGGTCTCACCGTGTCCAAAGACCCTAGCACACACAGAGCCCCACTTTGGTGCAGAGCTGGTTCCCTCCCAAACCAGGCAGCTTGTTCCCAATGCAGGTGATTAGAGAGACAACGCCACGCTGAGTGAACGTTTACTCAACGAATCAGATGGTTTTCTGCAGTTTCTCAGCACGTCTTCTTTGACGTTTTGGTATAACTGAATAACTGAATGCGCAGTGTTGCATCTGGAGACACCTGACTAGTTCCAGACCTTCAAGACAGGGGAGACCACCCCTTCCCTCCCCTCCCGCTCACACTGCTCCTTTCCTCCCTTCCCTCTTCACCTTCCCACCCACGCCCTCCTCCTCTTCTCCTTTCCCTTCCCACAACCAACCACAAGGTTTCTGAGTCCCGTGCAGCGATCTGCAGTGGAGGGAAGTGAGAGGGCACATTAGGGATGACTGACCTTTGTCTATAACGAACCTTCCCTGGTGAACCAAACCTCTTACTAATTTTCCATACATCACAAAAGTCTCTTTGAAAGTCGACCTAAGATAAGTATCTAAGAAAAGTGACCAAAATCTACAAAGCATTCCCTGGAGAGAAATACACCAAACATATGACATTTACATGGAAAGTCTGTCATTTGTGTATGTGTAATCTATATGCATACGTGTCTAGCTACATGTGCGTGTGCCTGTACAGTCAAGGGTGTATCTATATATAAAAACATGGATAAGTCTCAAAAACAGTGTGCTGACAAAGAAGCCTTATATTAAAGGGTACGTATTGTATGATATGCGTATTTAGTTTGAAAACAGGCATAAACTAATCTAAGGTAACAGAAATCAGAAGAGTGGTTGTGAGGGGGTGAGCTGGGCTGGGGACTTCCTGAAAAGGGGCATGAGGGATCTTCCTGGGATGATGGTGTAACTTCTATCTTGATAATGTCTATGCAAATGTTAGAACTCACTGATGGTACACTTAAGACTTGTGCACTTCATTGTGCATAAATGCTAGCCAAAAAGAAGAAGGGTAAACAAATAATAAACTCTAGTTAATGTTATGCATGCTAAGGTATGTGAAAGGGATTATATTTATGTTTGTAAATTAGTTTGAAATCCACTAAAATAAAACAGCATGGATGGATGATGGAGAGACACAGGGTTGACTAGATGGATAAACAGGTGACAAGCCCAGCAGAGTAAAATGTAAATTAGAGAAGCTAGGTGCTGGGTCTGTAGGTGCTTACTGTAAAATTCTTACAATTTTTCTGTATATTTGCAAATGTTCATAATAAAATGCTGGAGCAAAAAAATAATAAAAAGTCCCTAAACGCAAGATTCTTGGGACTAGATGGGGAGAGAGGATACAAAATGTTTTAAATAAACAGTACATGAAATTGTGACATTTACAGGACAATAATTCCAGATTCATAACGGCAAGTACTGAGAGACTCTGTACCCTGGGAACCGCTAAGCAGAGCCACCAGGTACCGAGTTATTTGGCCTGGGCCCTGTTAAAAGGAACATCATTTTGTGAGCCACAAACATCAAACAGTTCCTGCAAAGAAGCTCGGGTTCCGCATGAAACAAGGGTCAATGGATAAAAACACCTGACGGAGGGGGAGGTACAGCTGTGTTACAACTTTCCTTTCTTTAGGTTCAGTGGTAAATTATAACTTAATTTAATAGATTGGCTCAGTATTTGTGGTTAAAATGGCGCCAGCAGTGAGGAAACTTCATGTCTCTGGAATGTGGAAGGAGAGCTGCCCATGAGCTGACTGAAGGCGCGTCCACTGGGCAGGCCTGCACCTCGGCAGTCACGAGGCTGAAAGGCGGGCAGAATCAAGCACAGAACAAGCCCCGCTCCTTTTCCTCCTTCTCACTGCCCTTCACTTCTGCTTCCTTCACCTGCTGATACCCATTCTGCGCACCAAATTTGCATCCTTGGTCTAAAGACCAACATTCCCATCATCAGTGATTTTCCTGGGGATTTTCCCAGGGCAGATCAAGAAGATCTCAGTGTCAGTGGAATTCCTATTCGCCAAGAAAGATCCACTGGGAGGCTGTTCATATGACTGGCACATAGGCTGTTATAATTAAGAATATTTCAACTTCTTATCTAGTACTTATAATATAAGTACGTGGCAGGTTCATTTTGCTCTCCTCCTGTAGTAGAAATCCCCATGCCTAATCAATGCGTGAAGAACATCACCCTCGCCTACGCAGAGCTAACAGGCCCTGTGTGGGAGCCCTGAGGGTCAGCACAGAGTAGGGCTCAGGAAACCGGCATCCATTCACAGGTTGAGCATGTGCTGTGTGCTATGGACTGCACACACTTCACTCCATTGACTTCACAGCAATCCTTTCTGTTTGTACCATGAATCATCCCCACTTCATAGGGGAGGAAATCAAGGCTTGGAGAGGTTAAAAGACTGGTCCAGGGTCCCACAGCCCACGAGTGTCAAAGTCAGGGGTCCTCTCCAGGTCTGGGGGACCCTGTCCACATCCCTAACGCCACTCAGAAGCACTTCACAATTACAAAACCTGGGTACCCTTGTTTTCTGGTTCTCCCACTGACCCAGTGGCTACTCTGAACGCCCAGTGACTGAGGTAACAGAAGCTTAAATGAGCCCAGCCTGACTCTCTGGACCCCAGTGCTCTGCTCCTTTCAGAGGCGTCTGTGCCAGGGGCTGCAGACTGACCTCTTCCCTTTCTCTGCCCAGTATCCCTGATCTCAATGGCGTGGCTTCTGGCTGAGCCCTTAGGTCCCACTGCCGGCTCAGGGCTGGGGAGCCCAGGCTGGGCTTTGTGCACAAAGACCTTGGTAGGGATGGACAAGCCACTGGGCCGGGCTCACATCAATTTTGTTCTGAGTCAGCTTCTAAAAAAGACTGCTAATCTTTAATTTAGGGATTTTATTGTTCTATTATAGGAATTTCAGCCAAACTAATGGTTTAACACTACATCAAGAACCTCAGAAGCACCAGTATGATAATCCAGACATGTACTTATTTAAAGTTACTCTCCAAGGTGGAATGTGGCCATCTATCTAGGGTCCCTAGATGGGACCTATCCCAGGGCGTGCAAACTGGAGGGGTGGCCTTTGGCCCATTGCCCACGGGGCGCCCCAATTAGGAGGAAGCAATAGGCGAGGCGCCTGATGTCCTAGTGTGCAGTCTGTGGAAATCACACTCAGTGGGTCAACTCAGACATACCCTCCCCACAGCCCTCAGACATACTGCCCCAAGTTGTTCCTCAGAGCCTGTTTAGAAAGGCCTGAGGGATGGAAAAGCTGCCGTGAGCCTCTGGGAAGAGAGGCTGGGCCCTCCCTGGGCCTCATCCTACCCCAAAGCTCCTGGAGTCCACCCCAGGCCTGGGAGTGTTCCAGTCAGGGTCAGCGTGCTTCAAGGAGAGGTGGTCAGCACCCCAGGGCCCTGCCCTCAGGCCCATGGTCAGCCGATGGGTCAGGTCAGCCCTGCACCTCTGCCAGCCCAGGTTTCTGAGAAGGAGAGAGAGAGTGGGTGGGAGAGGTGAGCGTTGGGCAACCAGCCGAGGTCTAGAAGGCAAGATTAGACCCACTGATAAGACAAGGCAGGAATGTTCCCACCCGACTCTCATATATACCCATTTTAAAACACAGGTGGGGGAAAATCCATCCTGGTGTTTCCCAGGGGAAGAAATCCTAGACACCCAGGGAAACCTAGAAACCTAGAAATCCCAGAAACCCAGAACCCTAAGATGGAGTCTAAAAATGAACGACTGTCCATGTGGCTCACAACGAATGCTGAATGAATGAGAAACCTACAGCATGACAGCTTTGGTGTCTTAAATTTGGCTGACGCTCTCCCCCGTCTGCTTGTTGAGGGGCGAGAGGAGAGGCTTCTGATTGGCTTGCAGGCCCAGCTATCTTCCCCTCAGCCAGATCCCAGGGCCGGCTTCCAAGAGCCAGCCAGTACACGGAGGTGGTCTCAGGTGGTCTTCACCTCAGCTGCACCCTGGTATGATGGCACAGCTTTCAAACCACTGATGACTGGTTCCTAGTCCCAGAAACTCAGGTTGCCTTGGCCTGGGGTGGGGCCTGGCTTGAAAACCTCCCCCTGTGACAATGAACTAAGCCAGGGCTCCTCACACTTGAGTGCCCCCAACAAGACCCTGGAGAGCTTGTGAAAACCAGGATGGCTGGGCTACTTCCCAGAGGTTCTGACCCAGTAGGTCTCAGGTGGGGCCCAGGAATGTGAATTTCTGACAAGCTCCTGGGGCTGCTGCTGCTTTTCTGTGAGAACCGTTGCTCTCGGCACCTGAGAGCACTCTGGTGAAGGCAGAGCAGTGATCCCTGGCGACGCCGATTTGCAGATGTGACTTAAGGCCAACTCCACACACAAACAAGGTGAGGGGATACAGCCCAGTCTTGCAGCCAGAGGATATGCAAGTGCTGGTCCTCACTCTACTGCCAATCAGAGGTGGACCCTGAAGATGGATGCCCCTTCATACCTCCAGACCTCAGTCCTGGCTTCAACAGTGAAAAGAGATTATCTGTGGAACAAGAAAACAGCCCCCCAGTCACCCTGAGTGCACTGCAGCTCCAGAAACGACTGAGGAGTTGGAGGCCAGGCAAGAGGGAACCACCCCCAACCCTCCCAGGGCTGGAGTCACAGCCAGGGCCGCTTTTGCTCCATGGCCACAAAGAAGAAGCGGTCATCACTGTCTGTCACAGGCCATGTGGGTGCAGCAAACATTCCTGTAAAGAACCACAGAGGAAATATTTCAGGCTTTGCAGGCCCCGTGTCTGTGCTGCAACTACTCAGCTCTGCCTTCGTAGAGCAAAAGCAGCCACAGACACACAAATGGACGTGCAGGGCTGTGTTCCAATAAAACTTTATTTACAAAAACAGTCAACAGGCCAGATTTAGTGGAGGGCCATAGTTTGCTGAGCCCTGGCTTCGAGGGAAAGGGTTTGGAATCAATAATCCCTACACCTCTCTGCACATTTACGACTATGAATTCTCAATTCTTTAACTCAACTTGCCTTGGTCTCAGTCTAACTTATCTATCAATAATACTATCACTCCTGACCTTCAGCATTTTTGTTCTAAGGACCAAACGTATTCCAATGAGCTAACGAATGTGAAAACGCTTTGAAAAGTCTAGAGTTCTTTTCAAATAGGCCCACAAAGGCATCTAAGAGCAGAGCTTACATCCTTTACCTGTGTTTCAGGAAGATTCCAGGCACCATCCACTGGGTTAGGCTGCCTGGGCTGCTTTGAAAGAATGCCTCAATTAAAAAAGTCCTAAAGGGATGTTGGAGCTAGAAGAAATGAACAGTGTCCGGCTCTTTCCTCCCGGAGCTTGAGACTTTTAAACTCTTCCTTAGTGTGAAGTAGAAAATCCTGTATTCCCATTTCACCCTGTTTGTCTGCATAGTGGCCTCTTAGGCCAGAAAACGGCATTAGTCAGAAATCTCCTAGTTAATCCCTCGATATGTCTCCTCCACACAGCGGTAAGAATGCTGCACTGTCGCTGAACTCCACTAAAGAACCCAGCTGACCTTAAACCAACCGTCCTCGTCCCACAACGTCCTCATGAGCCTCAGAGCGGGAAAACCCATCTAAATGATTGCCATCAGTCTACCCTTCATTATGTTTCTGATAAGAAAGGTAACGTAGCTACAATTTATTAACATGTACTATGACTGAGGTTCCCGTGGTTTACAAAGCCTACTTCACTTCAGGATTACTGCAACTCTGTAAAGTGAGCTTCTTAATCTGCTCCTTACAGATGGTGGAAATGAGGTTCAAAGAATCTAGGACACTCACCTGGCATCACATAAGTCAAAAGAGATGGAGCTTGGATTTAGGACTTAGTCTAGAACCCAAGCTCTTCCCAATTATTGCTGATGACTTAGTGTATATTCAAACATTCATTATTTTTCCTAGGGTTCTAAGCACTAAGAAGCCTAAGTACTAACAAGAGATGCCATTTGCAAACAGGCACAACTGGGACAATTTCTACCTCATTTGTGACCCTGCCAAGGTGAAAAGAGGATCGAATTGTGTCACCTTGACCAGGTGATAATCATGAGGGTTAAACCAAGAGCTACGCCAACCTCAGAAGAGTTAAGTGTGGGTTATGATTTTTCTATAGAGGGAGCATACTGCTTTTGTAATAAGATAACAATAAAGGAAAATTGAGAAGTCTGTTTTTTCAAAAAGAGACAAGTTTGGGGGAAAATAATATAGCAGAGACTAGCTAGCTGTTTACCAAACCTGCTTTCTCTTCTTCCAGGGCATTCTGGTAATATGCACGTCCCACCCTCCCTTGTGGCTGGAAGTTGTCATGTGACTGAGCCCTAGCCAATGGAATGGGAGCAGAAGTGAGGGTCTAGTCCATAAAACTCAGCTATGTGCATCCTCCATGCTCTTTCCTCCTAAAGCAGAGAAGCATGGCGACCTTGGAAACCAAGCATGAGGACGGGAAAGTCTCGAAATGGAAGGCTCCAGAGTCCACGGACCACCTCCTGCAACAGGGCCACTCACAGACCAGAAGATTACATGAGAAAGAAAGAAACTTTTGTGTTAAACCCCCAAATCTGGAGGACTTACCCATTATGGCAGCTAGTATTACCCTATCTCACTAATTCAGGAAAGAATTTGATATAAATTAAAGAGTAGATCACAATGAATTTCTAACTTGTTCTACTTTAGCCTGTCAATAGCTATTATTTGAACCATGAAAATTACAGCTGCAGAGAGAAGTTAGTGAAACTTATGTGAGCTGGAAGTTGTCATGTGACTGTGTCTATACAATAAAGTATAGATTTTAAGACTTTTGTAAAAAACCTTAGCTCTATCCTGGGTTCAAACCCAAGGACAAAACACTGAGGTGACTGAAATTTTTCATTCCTAATATTTTGGATATATTTTGTTAAATAAAATATATTATTGAAATTAATTTCAGCTGTTTCTTTTTACTTTCTTAATGTAGCTACTAGAAAGTTTGAAATTAATCTGCAGCTTACATTATATTTCTACAGGACAGTGCTGCTCTAGATCACACAAATGTCAGGTTTTCTACCTAATTATCAGTATGTATTAAGCACCCATGTGTGGCAGTTTGGGGGCTCTACTCTTCTGTCGAGCCATGTGACCTTGGGCAGGTTGTTCATCCCCCCGATCTAATATTTTTATGTAAAAGGAGAGTGACTTGGACCTTTTATGCTTTGTAGATTGGTCACACCCAGCCCTGTGATTTTAAACCAGCTGTCCCTGATGTTATGGTTTAAATTCAAAAACAGGAGGATCTCAACACCTACTTTGTTCATGAACTGGGCCCTAAACCAGCCTGCCCTGCGTGCCACTCTGTGTGTGGCCTCCAGCTCTTATTCACGGGCCACGCTCACCCCCTGGACTTACCCTATACTGCTTCTCTCGTACAGACCTCTGGCTTCCCTCCTCCATCACAATTCATATTCAACTCTTAGATCATGTGGTTTCTGGCCACTCCAGTAAGCACCTGATCCTGGCACACCCTTAGGGTCAGGACCCTGCCAGCCTCTCCTTGGTCCCACAGCACAGGCCCAAGGTGTCTTCCCATCTTCAGAGAACTTAGACCCAACTAAGCCAGGCAGGGATATGGAGCTGAGCCCTTTATAAAAAGAAACTCCAGCGATCTCAGAGTGGACCCCATGCCAAAAGGCTATCATTTTAAAGAGCTTCCTTCTTCCAAAGTTTATTTGAAAGAGGCACTCTGAGGAAAAGCTCATTTCCTTAAAATATCAAAGAACTAAAAACCAAAAGATGATAGATTTTTCTGGGAACAGACTGCAAAGTACATAAATAAAATTATGCAAAGTATACAAATAAATATTACAAAGAATTCATTTCTGCTACAGTTGTCCACCACCCTCAATATTACATTTAGCTAACTTAATTTTCCGTCCATCAAATTTATTCAAAGTTAAATTTCTCTTAATAGGTCATCTGAGTAAACAGTTTCAAGTGTTATTTGCCAAAAAACAATGTTTCCAGGCTCCAGATGAAATTGGCAGTGTCAGGCTAAGAAAACAACCTTAAAAATTCACAGAGGGCTGGAACAATTGCAGAAAAATTGGAGCCCAGAGGTCAGTTTTTTTCATGCAGTTCTGGAGGTAAAAATTACAAATCTCCACCAAAGCCATGTCTTTAAGGGGCAAGAGAAGAATGCCATTTTTTTTTAAAATCCAAAATGTACAAAGCAATATATCTTTAAAGTGGCAGCTGTCACATGAAGAGTCTGCCATCTTCATGTTGCCACACCAACCACAAACAGCACTGACACTTTATAACAGGCACCCTGCATCCTGGTCTTCCCCTGGGTGTGTGCTCTGGGCCCCTGGTTTTCAGAGAGAGAAAGAGAAAGAGAGAGGGAGATGGAGGTGTGAAGGAAGAGGCGGAGGAGGAGAGGAAAAGGGAGGGCGGGTGAGGGTAGAGGGAGTAAAAGGAGGGTTGAAGTATGACACGCAGTTTCACAAACACAAAGAAGTTATTAAGGGAAGAGGAGCAGGGACGTCTTGGGGTGGAAGTTTCTGTGAATCTCTATTCTTGAAATTTCTTGGAATTACTGGATTTGTGCAATGGAAGGGATAGAAGGGATAAACTACGTGCAGGTGTGTTTCATAGGTGAGGAAATGGACATCTGAGAAGCAAACCAGCCCCAGAGCTAGAGAATTCAACCAGAATAGAGGTCATTCCATCTCTAGTCTCTCAATCTACTCTACTTACCCTAACGGCATCTAAAGCCAGGGGTTCCGAGAACACAGTCCAAGAAGCCCTGCAACATCACAAGTAGCACCAGGTGTACTTTATGACAAGAGCCAAATTAACTTTCGACTGTGACCCTGGCACCATCACTCACATGGCCACGGCACATTCTGGCACCCCAAACTCTCAGGTTCCTGTGTGAATAATCACCCCTCCAAGTACAGAGGGAACCCGAAAGCATGGTCCTCATGGTAGGTCCACTACCACTCTGCTGACAGCATCACAAATAGGAAGGAAGCCAAACCAGAAACCACATGGCTCACTTCCCAGCCCTTACATTTAAGACCTTTGAGAGCAGACACCACTACATTTCGCATCAACCAGCAAAAGTAATTAACATTCATCACGTGCAGGGCCCCTTTGACCCCTTAAGGGAAACTGGGCAACGTTTTGTGAACGGCCCTGTCCTTTGCTCATTCCAGCTCATTCCTCTCACCCCACAGTAAGTCAGAGGGAGAGAAGATGAATACTTTTAAATTTTAGTTCTAAGTTAGGGCCTTATGAGTGCTTTGGCTCTCAGCTTTTTTTCATCAAGCATCTGTTCGGTCAAGCCTGAGAAGTAGACTTCAGACAGCATTCTGGAAAGAGCACCGAGGCAACTAGGGGTCACGTGTGGCTATGGCAATATTTTGATCACCTTCCTGTGGAAACAGGCTTCCTCAGAGGCGGCTGTGCTCATTACCATGGCGAGGTCTTCAAAGCTTCCTGTGCTAGAAGAGGGTGGTTGAGCCTCTCTGGCCAGCTCGCTGACCGCCAGGACCTGGGCCCCCTGAGGAAGGAGCCTGCTGACGAGACCAGGCAGGCCGTATCTGCCCATTCCGGTGAGCAGGTGCTGGAGCGTGCAGCTCCACGACCCCCCTGTAACGGAAGGGTGGGCACCCCCCGCAGACAGCGGGAAATTCACGAGTAAGCTACCCCACACAGGGCACTAAGCTGTTCCGATTTTATTACCTCATTACCAATTCTCACAGCAGTCGTGAAAGGTCAGAATGATTATCTCAGTTTCGCAGAGAAGCAGACAGAGGCTTAGAGAACCTGACCATTTTGCACAAAGCCCACAGCTTCCAAGCTTCTAAGCTGGGATTCAAATCCAGGTGGGTGTGACCCCAAGACCCTGGTAAGAGATGGTGCCCTCAGATTTACATATCCACTCTGCATCCTTGAGATGTTTGCAACTGAGCTAAAAAATCAGGAGATATGTCCAAAGACAAATGGAAGTTCGACCTACACCTGCCTGTCCAATAGAGCTTCTGGAGATGAGGAACTGTTCTAGGATCTGTGCCACCCGATGTGGTAGCCACTAGCCACATGCAGCGATCAGGTATTTGACATGTGGCTAGTGCAACTGGGAATCTGAATTTTTAATTGTATTTAATTTGAATTAATTTGAATTTAAGTTGCCACTGAATGCCCATATTGGACAGCATAGTTGGAAATGTTTTGTGCCAAAAACATTCAGAGAACAGAATGGTCTGCAGCGTTGCGTGGTCAAAGTAGGCTTAGGAAGGACAGAAGCTCCAGGGAGATCCTTGCTGTGCTGGGATTTGAACAGGACCCTTCCTGTTTCAGGCAGGATCATCTTCCTTATAGAATGTGGTTCAGAGCCAAGGGCCCCAGAAGTCAAGCCCAGTTCCCAGAGTTCACACATGAGGAAATCAAGAATGCCCCTCCCGGGTCCTTATTCTTCTCAGACCAGCTCTCTGCAGCAGGACGAGCTCTCATTGGCTCCTCCGTGGTCCTCCTGAAGCCCTTTCTCTCCTCCCTCTCCCTGTGCCCTCCCTGCCAACATCACTGGGCACTGGGCTTCTGCTCTTTTTACCTGGACATCTCTTCTATCGCAGAGGTGAGTCAATTCCTCTCTTGCAATGACTTTTAATGTGCTTGATTCTTCTATACCTGTTACTCCATTTCCTGGCACCTTGAGTGAGCAATGCCACTCACAGAGAGATGGCACCACCTCCCCCAAAACACAACCCCAACAACAGGGAGCAGAAGCCCTCCATCACTATGGGTCCTGTGTGTGGCCGAACCCAGAATCCCAGAGATGGTCATGGTATCAGATCTGACTCCACTCTTTCCCACCAAAGGTGACGGCTGGGCTCCCTAATACTGTATTTTCTGTCTTCTAACATCCTAGTCATTTTCTGGCCATCAGTTGCAGAAAGGTGTTGAAAACTATTTGGCTGTAAGAGCAGATCAGCAGCAGAGTTCTTGGCACAGCAATGACCCGCACCTTTCCTGCCACTCCCTTTCAGGCCAGTTCTCCATAAACGCACGGCTCTCAGACACACGCGGCTCTGTCCGCTCACTGGGGCGCTCACACTCATCACGCCATTTTCATTTCTAGTTCATGTCGCTGCCCATGGGCTTCAAGAGTGCTCCTTCAGAGCATTTAATAACAGCACAGTAACCCTTGAATTCTCCAGCTTGAGGAATACAGATTATGTAGGATTGTGGGGTTGTTTTTCTTTGCGGGAGGCTGGAGGGTAATCTATTTTTAATTCTTTCCATCTCTGCTTGGGAGCTGATTGTTGGATTCTCAGCATGGTGGGGAAGGGTACCTATCCAACTTCCCCCCAAAAAAAAGCAGACACATAGCTTCACAAAACACCGTCCGCACTCAAAGTTTTAATGTTCTTTGGGCTGTAATGATCATGGTTTATGTTCTTCAAGGATGATACTAAAACTCAGGCAGGCCTTTGGATGTAGGATCCACAAGTTGTCGAGCTCCTGGGCCTTTAAAGGGGGCACATGTGAGGCCCAAGTCCCCACCAGGTAGGAAGGAGGTCCCAGAGAGCTGAGAAGTCCAAGCCAGGGCTGGTGAAGTGTGGCCACAGGCCTAATCCATCCCACAGCCATCTGTATACAGTCTGTGAGCTAAGAATGGTTTTTAAATGTTTAAAGGGTTATAAAAAGTTTTTTTAATATACTATAGACATGGTATATAGCCTGCAAAGCCCCAAATATTTACTGTCTGGTCCTTTCCAGGACAAGTTTGCCGACCCCTGGTCTAAACCAGCAGGGCCCTCATCCATCCAGCGTACCTGTCGTTTCCTGAGACTTAGTGAACTGAGTCTCGATGATTCCTAGTGCCCTCGATTCCCTTTATGTTTGTTTTCCCTTTAAATTCAGTAACATTAGAGATAAAACGTTCCGTATCTCCCTGAGAAAAGCCACAATAGGCATCAAATATAACAGCTGACAAATGAACATTCACTCCTTCCAAGAAAAGAGCAACATCACAGGTGAGAAGCTGGTTCAAGCCCTGTGCCTTTACTGTAACCAAAACAAGGCTCCTGATTAAAAACCAGGCAGAGAGGCTTCCAGGGCTCAAAGGGAAAACGGCCCCAGAACCTCCTCACCCATCCTGCTCCTGACTCCGTTTCCCACTTGATGACACAGCATCCCAGTTTGTATCAGTACGGAATCAGGAGTGCCGCTGACTTTGACTTACCTTTTTCCCGACTGCCCTAGAAAAAGAATACAGAGGTAGAAACACACCTGAGTAGTCCCCAGGGCTCTCGCCTCTGTTTCTTAGACACCTGCCCTAAATGTCCTTAATGTCTCTCTGGCTTAGAACTCAAGGGAAAACCACAGCATCCAGCTCTTCCTTAGCTATAATCAGAGAAAACGGCAGCCACTGCCCACAGCACAGCGGTCGCTGTTACCTGGCTCAGTGCAGTTCTTGCTGCTCCGGAGTCCTGCATCTTCTGAAGTCAGAGTGTCGTTCACCTGCATTAACTTCCTCCCCACTGTCCACTGTCTGTCCTCCCCTATGAGGTCCATGAAGTCGAGGTCTGGGGAGAAAAAGATCATAACCACACATCACTAACAGCTGAGTTTTGGCCATACCAAACTGGGTGCCTAGTGTCCTAATCAGCCACCATTTGCTCAGCCCCACCTAGGCCCCCATAGGCCTTACCACTGCAGTTCACCCAACCTGCCGCTAACTGCCTGGGGGCTTCCTCTGGCTACTGGGTCCCACTGGGCCCAATGAGGCAGCCCTCAGCCAGTGCCTAGCAGAAGTGGTATACCAATACCTCCCTGCTCCAGTGGGATGACCTGGAGGGGTGTACAGCAGTGCCCCCTCATCCACAGTTCCACCTGCTGCACTTTCAGTTACCTACAGTCCACCATGGTCCAGAAATATTAAATGGAAAATTCCGAAAACAAACAATCCGTAAGTTTTAAAGTGTGCGCTCTTCTGAGTAACGTGATGAAATCTTGCACAGCCCCGACCTGTCCCGTCCAGAAAGTGAATCATTCCTTTGTCCAGTGTATCCAGGCTGGATACACTCCCCTCTGTTAGTCGCAGCCATCTCGGTTATCAGACCAACTGTCGCAGTACTGCGGTGCTTGTGTTCAAGGATAATGGCCCCAAAGCACAAGAGTAGTGATGTAGGCAATTCACATACGCCAAAGAGAGGCTATTGTTGTTAATGTCTTACTGTGCCTAGTTTATAAAGTAATCTTTATCATAGGGATGTATTTACAGGGGAAAAAAAAGTATAAAAGGGTTCTGTACTATATGTGGGTTTCAGGCATCCACTGGGGGTCTTGAAACATATCACTCCCAGATAAGGGGGACTACTGTATTCTAAAATAGATTCCAGAGTTTTCCAAATCTCAGCTCACCAAATCAAACTGGGATTATGCTCCAGTTGTTTACAGCGTAACTCTCCTGATGAAACACACTTTATTGGCTGCTGTCCTTCCCTGTCTTAATTTCTCACTCCCAATGACATGCTGAGAAATGTTTAACAATAAACTCTCTGGGGGGAAACGTCCTGGTTTGTAGCCATTGGCCAATTCCCGTGGTGTAAATATTCCTATTATGGCCAATTTTAAGCTACCAATATGACCTCACTGAACAGGGATTTGGGAAGAGATAGGGACAATTAGTTCCACTAGGTCAGTATGACTGGCTCCAGCCCACCAGCATCTACTTCCGTACCAGTATTTCCTTGAACCACCTCCCAAATAAACAATCTGCAATTGAACACATGTTCAAGATCTGCCTCTGGGGGTTGCCCCAGCTAAGACACCATTTCAACAGCCCCAGAAGCTAGGTCCAGTGAATACAACATAGCAAGTTTCAATAAACAAGATAAAAGCATGAACAAGGAAAAAGTAAACCACTGAATGCTCATCAGGGGATGAGCACATAACAGTGTTGAGGTCTCCAGCCGAGAAGACTGTAGGGATGAAGTGCCAGAAGAAAGAACAGAGACTGAAGAGCACCCTGGAGGGGAGACTGTGTCAAGGACATGTTAGGTTTGAAGTGTCTGTGGAGAATCAAAAGGGAGGTGCGCGGCCTGTGTAGATGTGGGGGAGATACCTCAGGGGAGACAGCTAAGCTACAGAGAGCATCTGGGGAGTCATAAACAAACAGGGCAGGGTATTAGACATTAAGGATGGAGTCTCCCGGAGCAGGGGGGAAAGGGACTAAAGAGAACAGAATGGGAGAAGCAATCATGGGGAACTCAACATCCCTTCAGAGAACAAGCAGAGCAAAGGAATTCAGCAAAGGATCATGAAAGGGAGAAAAAGAGCCGGAGAAATGGTGTCACAGATGGTAGCAGAAAGAGAATTTCAAAAAAGAAAAAGTGACCAATAGCCTTCATCACCATGAACAAATCAAGTAAGACAAAGGCAAGGAAATGACAGAGCTGGACATCATGGGGTCACTGGGAGATGAGAACAACAAGCAAAGATGGCTCTTCCTAGTGGCTTGGCACTACAGAAAGACGTGGCATGAGGCGATGGCTACCTCTTGAGTGTCCAGAGTTGCTGTGGTCAAAAAACGTATTTAAATACAAAGACAAGGGCCTCATTCACAGGCCCAGTGGCCTTCTTAAAAGGCCAGATCACCCACCCAGCCACATCAACATGGTGTTCTAAAATGGTTGATGATGAGCCAAAGGTCAATCATACCCATTCTGAAGGTCATCATACCCGTTCCTCTGTTTCCATGGTGATTCACAGTTTCCCAAATGATTTCATCCTCATTATTGAATCTGAACCTTATGACACCACTCAGGGAAAAAAAGAGGCAGCACGGACATTGTCTGCTTTGTCCAATGTTGACTCTCCAACACCTAATCACTGCTAACTCACAGCAGATGCTCAGTAAGCACATATCAAAATAATTATTCCCACTTTGTTGATGGATAAAGTGAGACTCACGGAAGTTTCTGGAAATCACAATGCTTGTCAAGGGCCTTTCACCCAAGCCAATAGGACATCTGTAACATCAGCAGCTCATGGATTAAGGTCTTCCTCAGTCAAATGGAAAGTGCTCTCCAATGTAAAATTATGAAGATTAAATTACAACTTATGCATATTAGCCAGGACAGCCCTAAATTCATTTCCCCTGTAGAAAATACAGAAGGTAGAGCATACCTAGAATAAATAACAACTTTAGACTCTGAACTACAAAAACTTACACGGTAGCCACAAATATGGTTTAGCCAAAATTGTGAGGACAATATCAAGATAATTCAAGGTTAAAACAAGGGATTTTTGTAGTCACGTTAACCTGAATGTTAATTCTTAGGATTAAGAATGATGACAAGCAGAGAAAAAAATTTCAAAAATTCACAAAGAAACAATAAGGTCAGTTGCCTTAAAATCAAACAACTAGCCCTAAAATGTGAATATAACACCATATTATCATAAATGATCTAAAAGTATGAAGAAAGACATCTCATTTGTCTCAGGCTGAGTTTCTGCAGAAGCAGCTCCTGAGATGAGGATTAAGCAAAGGTGGTTTATATGGGAAGGTGGGGTGATGCCAGGGAGCACCCACGGGGGAAGACAGAAATGGGACAGGGAAAGAGAGTCAGCCGGTAGAGGGCGCATTTCAAGCCTGTTACCAAAATGAGTAAACCAGAGCTTTATCCCTCTGGAAAGCTCTTGGGCCAGTGTAGACATGCATCTCAGATACCCAAGGAGTGAGGGAGCTGGGGTATTTATCCACCTACTCCTGGTCTACCATTGGTCGAAGTCTATTCCCAGGCAATGTTAGTTCCTTGGTACTTCCAACCTGCCACACAGGTGTCCAATGTGGGCTCTGGTGTCCAGAAAAAGGACTTAGACAGTGAGATGTAGGTGCTTCAAGTTGGACAGTGCCAGTGTGCGCTGAAGGGGTAAGAACAAAGTGACGTAGGCAGGACACCAATGGTATCCGCCAGCCTGCATGGGATCCAAAGATAGGGTGTAGTATGAGCCAAAAGATTGGCCATTCTGCTGTTCTTGTATTCTGGGTCAAAGAAAAGTGCTTTCTGGTCCTGCAATCCTAATGTTCAGGAAGACTCCAAAGATCTGCAAAGAAGCAAGAGCGTCCCTTCCAATGACTTCCAAAGTTCTTTCGTAGGCCAAGTTTCCATGACTCTGTAATTCTGAGAGAAAAGCTGATACCAATTAAGAGATGTAAAAATAAAGCCAGCTATTGTAGCAGAAAATTAGAGGATTTTTTTAACATACTGATTCAATATCTTCAGGAATTAGACACTATTAAGGTAGCACCTCTGTATTCTAAAACCTACAAACTTTTATCTCAACAAAAATATATTTGACCACTGATTACACTAATGCAGAGACCAATGTCTGAGAAAATAAGAAGGATGAAAGCAAAGCATTGCATTCCCTTACTGCCCACTGAGAACCAAAGGTGACAAGATTATACCCACTTCATTTGTCCTCACATGATTCCTGGTGAGGTAGGAAGGGGCAGTTGGTTCTGGAGTCAACTTACCTTTGGAGTAAATAAGTCAGAGTAGAAGTGGTTTGTCTACAATCAGAGCCAGTCCAGAGCCACCATTCCATTGTTAGCACACCCTCCACTTACTGAGTGTCTGTGATGTACGAACAACATTCCATTCTTCACCATGTTTCATCTTAACAACAGTGTTATTTTGAAGTATTAGCTCCATTTGCAAATAAGGAAACCAAAGCACTAAGACGTTGAAAGATTTTCCCAAGGTCACGCAGTGAGCAAAGAGGGAGAGAATGGGGATTTGAACCCAGGTTTGGTGACCCCAAAGGCCACATTCCTGGTGGATGCCTGGAGAGGATGAAATCCATCTGGCTGCATTATTCAGCTATAGTAAGGCAGATCAACAATGAAGCCTGCACCTTATAAATAGGTGAGGGGTGAAGACAGTTTCACTGGACCTATTTCCAAGAAGATTGTTTCCCCAGAAACTATTAGGAACAGTGATGGGGCACGAGCATCACCCCATGAAGGCATCACAAACAAAAAAGATAATGGTTCTAAAATCCAATTGGATGCACACTCAGCTCAGTATGGGTTTCTCAGAGACATTGGTCATGACATGAAGGGTTACATTCTTGGATTGAGGGAGGAGGGGCAGAAAGTGGCAAAGGGGACTTGGAGAGGTGCCCATACTTGGTGTTTTCACTGCTTTCCCCTCACTCACCTCCCAGGTTCCTTGGACTTCTCTGCTACAGCAGAGACTGCTCCGCAAAGCTACACTTGAGCAATGTCAACAAAAACACTTGGCCCCTGTCCACTGCATTCTTGGCTCCCCATCTGCTGGGCCCTGGAAGTTGCATGTTGGCCTAATTAGTCAGCGGAGGGGGTGGAGGAGCATGAAGAGAGAGGCAGCAGGCTCACATGTCACATGTCATCAGCTGAGGCAGCGTGTGTGACTGCACACTCTGAGAAGGGGGGGACAGGAGTGGGCCATGGATATAGCGCAGGGTGCCTGCTGGAAGGGGAAGAAGTTCTCAAGCGAGACTCAAGCCACATGCACTAAGGAAGGAAAGAAAGTGGAGGCTGGGTGCCAAGTTTCCATTACAGAGCTGTATGCTCCCCTCTCCTGCTCTGCTTAGTGCTCTCTCCCCCTCCCTCTCTCTCTCCCCTCATCCCCTTCTTCCTCCCTGTGACAGGCACTTGAGCCCAAGGATTTCTGACACCAATAATGGATTTTCTTGGGTGTCCCAAGTCCCAGCCTTCACCCTGAGACTAACACACTTTCTCCTGTGTGCACCCCTGTCCCACAGGGCTTGTACCCTTCCTAAGTCCTGGTCCTAGGCCCAGCGGAGAGATGGGGCTGTCTGCTCTCTGAGGAGGGCATTACCTCCTTCAGACATGTGGACAGGCAGCAGTGGGTGGGTTTGCCAGAGCATCATCGTAAGTATCTCACATGCCCCTTGCCTATGTGCCAAGCAGCCTTCCTGCACCCTCTCACTCCATGCCCTCACAGGGACTTTTGACCATCTTGCTGCTGTTGCTGAGGGGGTTAAGTGGCCGAGCCTGGACTCAAGCCCAAATCTGACTCCAAAGCCCAGGTATGCAAGTCCCACCTTGTCCCAGAGCTCCGGGAGCCCAGGGGAAGTGGCCTCATGGGTCAGCAGGCTTACTTTAAGAGGTCGTGTTAACTCTCCCCTCCCAGAGAACTGGAATACTGCATTTCTTCTCGAAAACTGAGATGGAGAGAGTCACCATTCTGAAACACCCCAAGAATCAGGGCAAAAGTCCCCCATTTGCAGATGAGGAAACTGAGTCTTGGAATGTCTGAGTCAACAATGAAGGAGGAATGTCCCAAAACCCAGTGAACAGAACAAGAGACAGAGCCAATGGCCGCAGTGACTGCCTCCGGCTCTCCAGGCTGGCTCAGCTCCTCACCGAGGCTATAAATACCCCACCCTGTAGTTTACACAGCTGTCTCCACTCTGTGCGCCCCGGGTCTTCACCCTGGGGTTGAAGGTCGGGTTTGCATAAGCCCACAGCCAGCAGACCGCCTTCTGCAGACTCAGTGAGCAGGGGCGAAGCTGTACCCCCGGCACCACTCTCCAAATGGCCCCCTTCCTGACCCCACCCCAGGGGTCTCATGAGGGTGAGCCTGGTGGTTCTCACCCTCTGTGGGTCAAGAGGGGGAGCACTGGAAGCGCTGGCTTTCTGCATGTGGATTTTCACACAGATTTTCCAGCTGAAAGAAGAGCGTGTCCCTGCACTGTTCTTGGTCCTAGGAAAGGAGCACAAACTATGGGGAGGTTGCAAGCTCTCCAAACCCACCAGGAGAGGAAGAGGCCGGAGGCTGAAGAGACTGTGCACTGCCTCAAAGCTTCCAGAAAGACAGAGAAGGACAGCTCCAGGGAACTCAGAGCTGCAGGGAAGCCACGGATCCCACAGGATGTCTCTCTCTAGCCATTTACACGCCCTGTCCAGTGGGCGGGGGACTCAGCACCCAGTGGCTGGGTCAAGTGCTCCTTCTCATGCACTCCAACTAAGCCATGGCAATCCCAGGCAGCGGCCTGCATGCTGAACTTAAACCTAGCCCCGTATCAAGGCACAACACCTCTACTTCAAGAAGAAAACTTCTTTGAAAGTAGAGATTTCTCAGTTCATTGGATGGGCCTCCGTTCCACTCAGAGGGGAAGAGGAATACAGTAACCCCAAGCCACGGCCCAGTGAAGCAGACACTTCCACTCATGCCCTGTCCTCTGGAGGCCTCCTACACAGAGTGGTCAGTCAGCAGCAGCATGGGCGTCCTCGGGCTGCTTAGAAATGCAGGCTCAAAAAAACAAAGGGGGCCAGCCCATAGACCAGTGGTTGGGTTTGCGCGCTCACTTTGGCAGCCCAGGGTTTCGCCGGTTTGGATCCCGGGTGCAGACACAGTACCACTCGTCAGGCCATGCTGAGGCGGTGTCCTTCATAGCAGAACCAGATGACCACAACTACAATATACAACTATGTACTGGGGGGTTCTGGGGAGAAGAAGGAAAAAAAAGACTGGCAACAGCTGTTAGCTCAGGTACCAATCTTTAAAAAAAAAAAATGCAGGCTCTCAGGCCAATGGAGCTGGAATCCACACAGAGCACACTGGAGTCTGAGCTGCTGCTCCCAGGCCCTGAGGGGCAGCTGTCTCGCGTGACATGCAAAGGGAGACTGCAGGATGGAGGAAGGAAGGGGCCCTGCCCACCGCTGCTGGGCTAAGGGCGGGGGCAAGCAGGGGCCTTGGATGGAGAAAGGAAGGGTGGGAGCACAGAGCGGGCTGCTGGGGCTCCAGGTTCTGCTGTAGGACGTGCGGCATTCAGGTGTGTTCTGCATCCAGGGAGACGGGGCCCATTATGAGCCCCCGTGCAGTCTCACCCACAGGAGGAGAAAAAGGAGCCCCGGCGACCTCTACTCCCGGCCCAAATCCCCGGCTTCCCTTCCCTCCTGACGCCCACTGCTGCGCAGCACGCAGAGGCTGGGCGTGGGATGGGACAGGCTGGCTGAACCCCTGCAAGAGTGGCCTTGGGAACAAGGGACTGCCCAAAGAACCCAGCCCAAAGGCATGAGCCAAGAGTCTGAACTGGCCCCAAGTGCAGATTCTGCCGTGGCTGTTGAGCACAACAAGGCAGGTCTGGACATGAGACTGCGGCAAAGGTGAGGGAGCCCACATAGCCCCGTGCTGCTTCCGGTGGGAAGCCCCTCCTCCAGGCAGCCTTCCCTGACCCTCCAGGACCCCCCTCATCACAGACTCCCAGAGAAGGAGCTACTTCTCCTTCAGAGCACACATCACAGATGGAATCATAACCTGACTGTCGTTATTGGATTGCTCTTGCTTGTGTTTCCTCTGCGTTGTGTCTCTCTGGCCTGAAACTCGGTGGAAGCTCGATAGTCACAGTGTCAGAGTGTTTCACTCGAGCCACCACCTGGCTGGGACTGGGCAGTACTCACAGGATCCCCCAGGGAAGAGGGAAGAGCTGAATCTCCAGGAAAGATCCCCAGGCGATTCCACACCACCCTCAGGTGTCGTGCCCCTTGACTGGGGGGTCATGTTTACATGATAAACCTGGGAATTTTGGTGGCAAACCTGAGCCAGAATCCAGGTTTTCTGGGTTCCTGGACAAAACCGTTTGCTTTACAGTCTTGCTACTCAAAGCATGGTCCCTGGACCAGCCACATCAGCATCACCTGCGAGCTTGTCAGAAGCGCAGAATCCAGGGCCCACCTCAGACCCATGCCTGAGACTCTGCATTTCCACAGGGGACTCCGAAGTTCAAGAAGCTCCACTACACCACACAACTATTTCATTCCTAACTCGTTCACAGACATTGTCGTGTGCCTTCAAAGTTCCCAGAACAGTGCTCAGCTCGATCTCTCCATCTCTGAAGCTCAAAATGCAGGGACCCTCAACATTCCCAGGGGCCAGAAAGGCCCCCCACTGAGCACACCTCAGCCCCTGTGAGAGATGGGGCCCGGCATCTGCAGTGCTGTCTGGCCGCCCTGACACATTCCTCCCACCTCTGCCTCGTCCCGGCTCCCTTTTCAAACTCCTTTGAAAGGCCTGAGAAGATCAGGTGGCAGCAGCCTGGGGTCAGAGCTTTCTCTTCTCAGAGCAGTCCCATTTTCCTCACGACCCTGGCAGCTGCCCTCCTCAGAGCCTGTCTTCCTCCTGATGATCTGGAAACATGTCAGGGCCCATGTCAGCCCCAGGACTCGGTGCTGCTTCTCGGGCTCCCGCCCCCGCCCTCTGCTGCACCTGGAAGGCTCTCCTGCCACCTCTCTGCCCCTTGACGTCCTGGGCAGTTCCAAGTTCAGGTCTCCCCATGGAGGTGTCTCCCGACTGGCCCCATCTGGAAGAGGGCAAGAGGACCCTTCTCCTCTCTCTCCTCTCTTCTAGACTCTTCTCTCCATCAATATCTCACACACACATACAACATCCAACATGGGATTTCTTCTCAAACTCTACTGTGCATGGCTATCACATCACCTGGGGACCTTGTTAAAATGCAGATTCTGATTAAGTAGGCCTGGAGCAGGCTCTAAGATTCTGCACTTCTAACAAGTTCCCAGTGGACGCCTGTGCTGCTGATGCAAGTAGCACTCTGAGAAACGAGACTCCATTACACACTTTTAAATGAAAGCATGCATGAATAACAGGGTCTGAGTCTCCACATACAAATGTGAGCCCCAACTGGGCTGTGTTTCAGAAAGGACACTGCAAGTGTCCCAGGCAGTGCATTCTGCAGTCCAAGCAACCCCAGAGACCCCCAATTGGGTGGGACAGAGTAGCCCCCAATGGAAGTGAAGAGGATGAAGCTCTGACAGGTTGTGGGTTCCATCTGGCAGGAGAAAGAGGATGAAGGTGAGAGAGTCTTTCTTCTCTTCATGCAATAACTCTGCAGACCTACAGTTAACCCCCGTCGAAAGCGAGCGCCTGCTGCGTCTCACTGATTACTATACAGCGCTCAGGAGCAAATACTAAAATCGAATGCCCACTGCACCTGACGATGGGAAATGAAATGACTCACGTTTCTCAGGCAGTAGGGGGCATCGTGTCAGCCAATACCTGACCTGCTCCTATTATCCCACAGCACAAAGACAGGAAGCCAATTCAGCTCAAAATTCTGTGTTGGTGGTGGCTGAGTAATGGGTCTCACAACAAAGACAGCTTTCAGGGGTGATAAGAGTAGACAGAAGGGAGAAATAGGGAGGAAAACGGGGGCAGATGGCAAAGGTGCACCCTCAATTCAATGAGTATAATACAGATCCCTGGCTCCAAAACTGAAATCACCTTCCAGACAGGGGAACTCTGGGAAATTAAGTGGAGACATACTCCTTCAAGCACCTGAAATGCTCCTAAGATAATTTTCCACATTTTAAAAGGCAGAAAACCCCAAATATCACTGTGGTCCATCTAGATCTGTGCCATTGAAAGGAACTTTCTGCAGTGATGGGAATGTCTTAGACTGGCGCTGTCCAATATGGTAGCCACCAGCCACATTGGCTATTATTCAGTTTAAATGTGGCTAGTGCAACTGGGAAATAGAATTTCTGATTTTATTTCATTTTAATTAATGTAAATTTAAATTTAAATAGCCACATGTGGCTTGTGACTAAAGGTTGCCTTATCTCATAAGTAGGATGTCCCTGTTCCAAGGTCAAGGGCCAAGGCAGAACACCAATTCTGTCAGCACACTGCAGGGACAAGGGGAGACAGAGGAAAAGGCAATGGCCTTGAGATAGAGGTGATCATAGATTCTGATGAGACAAGGAAGAAGATGGGCTTGTCTGGTTTTTGTTCTGTTTTAGCTTCCTTCTTTGAGAAGAAGGGAGACAACCAACAGTACTGGTGGAGGAGAATGGAAAGAGTCATCCATACTAAAACCCAGCCCCGAGCCCTCTTAGACAAAGAGGTATAGTGACCTTACTCTGTGGCAGAGAAGCATCCCCAATCAGGATTTAAAGCAAAGACAGCTCAAGTTGATCAAGAAATCATGTGAGATCCGTAAGAGAAGGTAGCAGGGCTTATGGCATAGGAATTCGCCGTCTTGGCATTTGGTGACAGGATTCTAGCACCAGATCGGTCACTAGCTTTGGGCTGTGGGAGAAGTTGAATCACTTTATCTCAGTTGCTGCATGTAAAAATTGAAATGCATGCATGATCCAAGCTCTAAAGTCTCTTGAGCTTGGACTGTAAGTCTTTTTTTTTAAATCTAGGTAGAGTCATCTGATCAAAGGCTGGTAGGGTCCCATGGGACATCTGTCCCCATCCTTCAGACTCCCGGGGGATGGGCCACATGACTTATTGAACAGTGGAAAGAAACATTAGAACCTTCACATGTGTATCACATGCCGATCTAAAAATAAGAAAGATATACATTTATTTAATATTTAAAACACAGGCTGACAGTAGTACCCACAGGCCAGCATATTCCATAATTAATGTAACAGAAGGGCATTGTCCCCCACGGTAGGTGAGGGGCCTGAAGGAAGAGTGCAGGATGGACAGGGAGCTCTTCCTAGTTCACTTCTTTCAGAGGATCACAATCTAGTGCACTCTACACAGGCTCAGTGAAGCAGATTGGCAGCTATTATTTGAGACAGTAAAATCTCTACACTGTTTTGAAATGAGATGGGGGCACGATCATGAAATTTTTTATACCATATAGATGTACACTGATTATCTTTTGGAAAATAATTTTTAAAAACTGTTAAAGATAAACTAGGTATTTCTCTCTTACAAAAAGGCAATTGCTGCAAATATGGCTAACCTCTTCTGAGAAGACATGTGGCCACCAGCTAAGTACGCACCTAGCAAATATTTTCTTCAGAAAACACACACACACATCCTTCAAGGTGACATTTTAACAACCAGGTGAAAAAGTAGCTACTTTCCTAGAGAAATTCATTCTATGGAGACAGCATTTTGAAAACAAATATCAAAAAATTGTGTTGCCTCCCCAAATTGATAAAAATCAGTAGAATCTAAAACACTTATATTTCCTAACTTAAAACTTCAAAGAATTATGTAACCTGATTAAAAATATTCCACACGAAGCGTTTCGATAAGTTTTGAACGATTTATTAAAAATATGTAAATACAACACCTTCTGAAAAGTAGAATGACTAATCAATTAAAACCAGGAAAAATAGGAAGATGTTAACAAAAGGCTTTGCATAATTAGTGCATGAAATTGAAAAGTAACATCTTGATTTAGTAGGTATAGCCTATGAGGCTTTTATTCCATTTGGATCTATGTATCTTCGTGAATTATCTATCTCAGGTAGGACAACCATGAAGCATCAATATTAAACTGAACCTTAAATTAAAATAAAGAGATCTCAAATAGCTGTATCTCAAAGTATGGAACTAATATTTTCAAATACATTAAGTATATGCAGTCATGTTGTCCTCACTAAAATAGTACTCATAGACTGGAATAATGTTAATAACTATAATACCTTAGTAAAACTGTACTGTTTTGTTCTATTAACAAATAAAATACTTTTAAATGGTTTATTTCATGTTTATTTTCTTCCTCTTAAGTTTATGTTTCTTAGTATATAAAAATCAGGGGTGGATGCAGGTTTTGTGGGGCCTGAAGCTTATGTAATGTCGAGATCCTTTTAAAATGAAAAAACTACAAATACAAAATTAGATACAAGGCTTAAATAGAATATAAGCATATACATAATGTGTATTACAGTATTAATTATACACAATTTGTAAATAAATATACGTTCATAAGAACAGTTTGGAGATCACAGCTTCAGATGACAAGTTCCATTCCAGCCACACACATTTCTTATTTCCTCCATTAGACTGTAAGTTACCTGATGACAGCAACCTTTTGTCATTGGCCCCCAGTACTTGCATAGCAGAGGGATTCAATAAATCTCCATTGGCAAGTAATTTTTTTTTAAACTACACTGGAGTTTCATGCCTGGACTCCTCCTTCCCAGCATCCTTTCTCCCTTAATTTGAATCAACCTCAGATTTTCATGTGGGGAGTGAGCCCTCTCCCACGTCCAGTTTACCTGGTCTGGGTGAAGCTCCACTCACTCAGTAAAGGCCTGGCCAATCAAAGCCCCGCATCCTGCAGGCCATGATGATTGGTTCTGAGATGTGACCATAATTGAGCCAAGCCAATCAAAGCAGAGCTCCCAGGAAAGAGACTCACCCACTCTCTCCCAGTGCAGTTGAAACTAGGAGAGCGTGGATGCTTAGAGTCCAAGAAGGAAGCCAGCACACAAAAGCAAGTAGAGCCAAACTAAGAGGCAGAGAGAGCCCAGGTCCTGAGGACATCACTTTTCAACTCCTGAATACCCGAAGCCACACTAATCATGAACTTTTCATTACACGTTGCAATGTATCCCTTTCTTAACCTGAGCCAGATGGGAATGGCCTTTCTCTAACAGAAACCAAGATACCCCTAGCTGATACACATTTCCACCTTTTATCCCATCCCACATAAAGTCTGGTAAAATCCAAGACAGAAACCCAGTGAGGCTCTCCCCCAAACCTCCCTGCCTTCATCCTCACTGTGTCCATCAGGTGCTCTGCTGAGCAGAGTTCTTTCTTCTCTCTGCACAAAGGTCCCTCATCCCGCCATGATGCCTTCTACCAACCAAAGTAATAAAGCTGTAAGAGCACCAGCACCACTGCGTGGGGATGAAGATGACTACGGGACATAAGGGGTTCAAGTACAGGCTGCAAGGGATGAAGGCTGGTCCCTCGTGGTGGAGAGAGAGAGTCTTTGTACAGCCCCCCAAACATCCCGCCAGCCTGGGCCAGATGATGGCCAGAGGCTGGCCCAGTCAAACAAACAAAAGCCTCAAATGTCATTGTGAAATTGCAGTAATGCTTCAGATTGCAGCGCAGTGTTTGCAGTGTTGGGAAGTGTCCAGGTCTGGGTTTCCCAAAAGCCAAGTCTGAGACAAAGGCTTTTGTGCAAGTAGTTTATTCCGAAGGGGATGCCAGGAAGAAGGAGGGAGGGAGAGTGGAAAGCAAGACAGGGAAAGGGAAACCGGATGTAAGAGAGGGCATTACGCAGGCTGCTGCTGCTCAGAGCAAGGGCATGGTCCCACTGGAAGCCTGGAGCTGCATCCAGGATGTCTCCCAAAATTGTCCACCTGAAGGATGAGGGCTGTGGCTCCCGTCGCCCACTAGCTGAGGATTGCCCCAGGAGCACAACTCCCCCAAATTCCAGGCTACGCTTTTGAGTGGCCCAAGCCAGGTCCCATCTACTGGGGAAGACCCTGGGCCAGAAACAGGAAGACACATGGCCTACGTTCGAGGTGGCACTATCATTGCAAGGGGAGTCTGAACTCACACTGAACTGCCCACTGCAGCTGCAGCTGGAACCTGAGGAGGACTGAGGGGTGTCTTGAGGGACACCAAATGATGTCAGATACCAAAGGTAACCTTGGCCCCATCTTGGAAACAATGTCTCTTGAAGCAAGAGGGAAGATGTGATTGGTCCAGAGCCATGGACATGTAGATTTTCCAATAACGTTTTCCTTTCCTCTTCTCTTTCCTCACCACAGAGCTTGACACCAGAACTAAAATATCCTCTCAATATTTCACAATGAGGAAGACATGCCTGAGGAGAGGACAGGCAGTGCAGTTTTCATTCAAGCGCACAGCCACTTGTTCTTCTCACTTTTTCCTACTCTTTGGCCCACTGCTTGCCCCTTTCCAAGCTGGAAACTGAAGCCAGCCATAGGAGAGTAACAGGGGTGAGTGGAAAGAAAGATAGGATCCATGCCCTCTCGGGTTTCAGTCCCAAGCCAGAGATCCACCAACAGGAAAGGGAAGACAGGGAGAGAGTACACGAATGGCCAGACCGGGATAGGGTGACGCACACGGAACCTTCCAGGCCACCCCTGCTCCCTGTGCAATGGGCAGGTTTGCTTCTCACCTTTCAGGCAGAAAGCAACACCTCCCTGGCTCCCATCCCAGTGAAGCCCTCCAAGGGTGTTCCTACTGATTCGGGATTTGCCTAAGGAATCCGGCTTTGTTCATCTTCTAGGGTCCTGACAAGAGCAGACTGCCAGTAACATCCTCCTTGAAACATTTTTTGAAAACAATCATCAATATTCAGTATTTAGGATCTGCTACATGCTTCTAGCTGAAGGCCCCCTGTCCCACTCTGCAGTTTGCATCTTGCATGCCTCTCTACACTCTTCCCTCCGCCCACATCTCTCTCCCAAAGCCACATTAGGCCACTGAGGTCCAAACCGTCCGTCACAGCCACCACCAGCCAAGGTCAGTAAGTCCTTTGACAGGGAGTCAAAAAAAAGAAAAGTGAAAGCCCTCTTCCACTGTTTTTAAAAGTAAAGCAAGTAGGAAACAAGGGAGAGGAAGTCAAAAAAAGGACACACATAAGGACATGCACCCACACGCGCACAGAAGCTGAGAAGGGGCGATGAAGCAGGGGATTTGGGGAACAAAGGTGTGTCCATCTCTTCTGGAATCATGTATGAGTCGCTCCAGGAAAGACGGGTCAGAGACACAGTAGGTGGGGTTAGTAAATGTCCCTCATGGTAGATATCATGGACATTGTGGTCCTTTTCTCAAGATCCTTCCACTCTTCCCCACTGTGTAGCAGCAGGAAGTTATGGAGAAGGGGCAGCTTGATCTGATCTCAGCTCCAGGGACAGGACGTCATTACTTTAACATGGTCAAAAGGACTGGTTCAGGAGTGGCAAGTGGCCCCACTCAGGTCAGTGAGATGAGAGGGGAGGTTTGCTGGAAGCTTCTGGGAAGGAAAGCCTCTCACTCTCCAGAGAGAGCTGCTGATGTCGTATTTCTCTCTCCTGTGTTAGGAGGCGATGCCAGGAACTGCTGCAGTCATTTTGCCACTATGTGGGAAGCTGGCCTTGAGATGAAGCGCTCACATAAGGATGGGAGGAAAAGGAGAGAAGGAAACTGGGTCCCTGATGACACTGCTGGTCCGCTCATCACACCAGCCTACCTGCAGAAACACCCTCCAATAAATCACCTAATGCTTTAGGCATTTTGAATTGTTTTCTATTTTTGACACCATGAAGTGTCATGACTGACGTATCCGATCAAACCTTTTGTTAAGAAGATACAAGTATTGCCACAAGAAACATCAGACGTTGGCTCACATTATTGCTCTCCAATTTTCTAACCTATGAGACCTTACTGCTGTATGAACCTCTTCCTGGAAGCTGGCCCTACACACATGTGAACTGTTCCATAGATTAGCCTCCCTGGACACAAAACTTTTTATAAATACAGTGAAAGATCGTCACAAAGTTCCTGTCCCCGGTCTCAGGGATCCACTATCCATCAGGTCAAATTGCCCTCACTCTAGCGTGAGAGATGGCACCTGGCCTGTTCTCATTCATTCCCTTGTCCCCCATCATGGCAGCTTAACAGCCAGCTCTAACGTCCCTCAGCTCAAAACAGCAGTAAGTAGACAAGCAGGATGTGAAAGGATGAGGAGTCCCTGGAATAAATTCCCATCTCTCCGAGAGAATTCCTTGCCTCAGAAAAGTTCAGTGAAGCCACGAAAGGTGATGTGAACAGTGTCGTGATTTACGAGGGGCCTCAAGGATGTGATGAGAATCATGAGCGGTTGGAGGCCTCTGAAGTGCTGGAGAAAGGCTTTCCTTGCCATCTCCTGCTTCCAGGGCCACCCCAATTTGGTTTCCAATTAGCAATACATTGCAGCTGTGACTCAAGCTGATCCCATCCTCTCAGATGACAGGCGTGAGCTGTCATTACTGCCAGATGATAAACAGGAAGTCACTGAGTAAGAGGAGCATGTCCATCCAGGCCAGAGGCAGTCACCTAACAGGAGGGCAGAGCTCCAATAACCGTGTCCTGTACAGCGATGATGCCCCTCAGGCCTTCTCCAAAGGGCCACAGAGGACAGTGCTCTTGTGGCTCCGGTCTTTTACGGCAAGTAATAAACCAGGATCTACAGCATCTACAGAGGCAAAGGTGACAGCTCTTTCCACAGATGCATACAGACAATGCTCAGGCTGTGAACTGAGAAATTTTTTTCTCTCTGGCTCTCTGTCTTAGGTTCAGGTTTACTTAACTTTACAATAACTACTGCTCTTGTTACCACTATTGTTTCTAAACACGATACAGATGTATCTTCAGCAACATAATACACAAAACCTCTGAAAGCATTATGTGCTGGGCATTCTACAAAGGTGTATGTGTACTTGTATCTACAGTATTTGCCACCCTACATATGCCCACCTCATGCCAGGTATCGTTTGGGGAACTTCCATTGCATCTCAGTACCTCACTGAATCTTGCGACAGCCTTGGGAGGTGGGTGTTCCCCGCCTTCTTCCCAAATGAGAAACCGATAGCTCAGCATCGAGGCCAGTGACTTGCCGAAGGTCTCAAGCTTGGACTGCAGGCAGCACTCAGTCCAAGGTCAGGCTTAGGACTGTCCTGGCAGAATAAAAGTGACCCCCCAGGGGTACAGGTTTTTAGTAGCAGTGCCTGGTCTGGCACCCCCACTTTCTAGCTCCCACTTCAGGAATCTTTCCTTTGTCTTTATTTGCCTTAAACTCAGGACACCTGGATTCCCGCCTCAGTTTCTTTAAGCTGCTGTTTTTGTATAATCTTCCCCTCCATGTTTCCATCAGAGACACAAGAGGGATAAGGCTGGTTTTTCAAAAAAGGGACATAGGATGGGAGAATGATGAAGAGATTTTACCATGGCAAAAAAGAATGCTGCAAATAGCAAGACGTTAATGGTGGAATCAAGCTGGTGGGTATCTGAGTGTTCACTGCACCGTTCTTTCCACATTTCTGCAAGGTTGAATGTTTTCATATAACGTGTTGGAGAAGTGTTGCAGAAGGTCCCAGCAGTATGTGAATATTAATAACATCCCCCTTATAGTATCTGAAAGTGATCTAAAAAAGATTATTGCTATGTGGCTGAATCCACGTGTACAAGAAACCCCTCCAGACAGGGTGGTCCCCGTGGCTGCTGTGTGATCACACCTCCACTGGTTCCCAAGCATGACGGGGCGCTGCCGCGCAGCACTGCTCTGCTCCCAAGACCATATCCTCTATGTCTGAAAGGCCTTGGGCCCTGCACTGCCAGCAGCAGGGTGATATGGCACCGAAACCATGGTAAGTGCATTACAAACACAGTCGTTGAGAGAAGAATCTCCAGGTGGCGTCCGGCGGGCGGAAGCAGCCCATTCCAGAACCAAGGCCCGCAAATGCCGCAGCCTTCGCTCCTGAGGCACCCGCGTGTTCGAGGCAGCACATCCAATGCCTTGTCACCTCTCAAGCTGCCTACCCGTTTCCTTTCCTCTTCCAGAACCACAGTCTGACTTATGTTCCCATCGCAGGGGTTTGGAGGGCTGCCCCTCAGGAGCAAAGCCGTGTCTGCAATACGTCCTCTCCTGGGACAGTCATGACATAACTCGGCTCAAAGGCAAATTATTTTCGAGCAGCTCTATCTTCAGTCCCACCCCCGGATAGCACTATTACCAGAAAATTTACCTGACTCGCATTTAACTGTGAAACAGGCCCTGTCTCTGTGCTAATGTTACAATGGGAATGTTCTGGTGAAACGGCACTTTTCTTTGGTGAGTTATTGCCAGGACGAGAAGGGGCCTCCAAGTGATCAACTTAGTGTCCCATGAACCACTCTGATCCCTGAAGACACAGGCATGGTCACATTTTCAGTCTCTCATGCTTTATGGCCCTGTGCGAGTTCCGTGCCTGCTTATTCTTCTCCGGAGATCTCTGGAAAGCTCACACTCGGAGGAAAAGCTATAGGAAGTGTTCACTCCTGTATCTTCCTCATCATTACTGTTTCTATGACTAATTCTCTGTGAATATGACTATTATTGCAAAAGAACCCCAGGAACTAAAGAAGTTTGCTTCTGCCTTGTTTCCTAAAGAAATGTTAAAAGTGGCTTTTACGGAAAGCCCTGGGTTCTCTGTGCCCTTGCCAAACTTTAAAATGGACGAGAAAGCTCACGGTGTAGGAAGCAGCCGGTGAGGAGATGTGAAACGACAGCTGGTGGGAACAGGTGGGCCCGGGGAGCCAGCCTCCAGGAGCTTGCAGCTGGGCCTCCCCAAGACTGTGAACACTTGGCCCAGTTGTTTAAATGAAAACTGGTAAAAGGAGAGGTAACGGAGTTTAGGAACAACACTACAAACAGGGCCTACCCAAGCGCAGGTGCTGGAGAATGCAGAGGTTGGCCAGGGCTCGTGGCCCCAGGCAAGAAGGCGGGTGGAAGGAGCAAAGGAGAAAGACTGCCTCACAGGGGAAATACAAGCCAGATCCAGGGGCTTTTCTTTTTTAATAGACCCAGACAATTCCCAGTTCTTGCAGGAGTCAGGTCCTGCACAAGGCGATGCACCTTGCACTTCTGAATGTCCCCACAGCTCCCAGCAAACTGCAGGAAAGAGAACGGGCATTCGATGAAGTCCCGGAGGACTAAAGTAAAAAGAGGCTTCTCGAGATGTCTTCAGCCCTCCCTGGGGGCGAGATGGCGGCCAAGGTTTGTGTTTTGACACTGAGCCTTTTGGGGATTAAAAGACACCCTCAAGGTCTCCGACTGGGCCATAAGGATGTGAGGAATCCAGGCACCAGGCTGGCCAGGCTCCTGCTAAGCCCTTTTGCCAACCAGGGATTTCCTGCCTGCTCCTCTGGGCAGTGGCGGTCCTGCCGTCAACCTTCCAAGAGGAGGATGGATTGAGGAAACCGTTGTTCAGGCTAGGACTGTAAATTTTTTAAAGACAGGCCTGTCCACAGTTACAGATGGCTCTGGGTGGCTCTTGCGGGCAGGAGAAAGTGACAGTCCCAGCTCTCGGGTTCACCTTATGTGACTCTGAGCTTCCTTCCAGGATTTCTCTTTAAAAACCTATTTTTGAAAATGATTTAAAAAAAGACCCAAAGGAACTTTTTTCAAGTTGGGCTTTAGCCATGGTGCCAGATGAGTCATCAGAAGTCCAAACCTGGGGATCGTTTCATGGAAGAATATAATTCTGGAACTAGGAAGGTCCTTCGAGACTGTGCAGCACAGTGCAGTCCAACAGAAATGCACTGTGAGCCATGCGTGTAATTTCATATTTTCTTGCAGACACATTAAAAAGGTAAAACGCAACAGGTGAAATTGCTTTTAATAATCTATTTTGCTTAACCCATCCATCCAAAATATTATCATTTTGCCATGTAATAAATATAAAAACTATTTTATCACCTTTTTTGATATATATTACATATCATAAAATTCACTCATTTAAAGAATACAATTAAACGGTTTTTAGTGTGTTTACAGAATTGTGCAACCATCATCATAATCTAATGTTAGAATATTTTCCTTTCCCCAAAAAGACACCTTGCACCCATGAGCAGTCACTCTCCATCACCCCCTTGCTCAGCTCTAGGCAACCACTAGTCTACTTTCCGTCTCTATAGATTTGCCTACTCTGGACATTTCATATCAATGGAATCCAGCAGCAGGGAGTCTCTGGGCACTGGCTTCTCTGACTTGGCGTAATGCTTTCAAGGTTCATCCATGTTGCAGCACACATCAATACTTCATTCCTTTTAATTGCTGAATAATATTCCATGGTGTGGATAAAAATGATTAATGAACTTGTTTACATTCTTTTTTTTTTTGCACTAAGCCTTCAAAGACCATTATATATTTTACACGTACAGCACATCTCAATTCGATGAGCCATATTTCAAGTGCTCAGTGGCCACATGCAGCTCAAGGCTCCAATATTAGTACCAGATCTAGTGATCTCCCTTTAGGAAACTAAACAAAGCTCTGGAAGGACAATTACCTGCCTATGGTCACATGCCAGTCAGTGGCTACAACTGAGCTCCAAAGCAAGTGTTTCTGGGTCCATCTAATGGCACTATGCTTCCTCCTAACCCATGCTTTGGGCCACAAGGAGGGGATAAAGATGAAAAACCAGCAGGTTAGACAGACACCCACGCAAGTCCACTCTTCTTCTTCAACAACACTCCAAACCTGGTCAGCCATCATTCTGTTTTCTACCAGGGCACAGGCCCAGCGGGACAAGGGGTAGGCAGCAAGCCACAATCACCCTAAAAAAGCACCTCTCAGGGCCAGCCCGGTGGTGTAGTGGTTAAGTTCACGCACTCCGCTCTGGCAGGCTGTGGTTTGCAGGTTCAGATCTCAGGCGTGGCCCTATACACTGCTCATCAAGCCATGCTGTGGTGACGTCCCACATACAAAATAGAGGAAGACTGGCACAGATGTTAGCTCAAGAACAAGCTTCCTCACCAAAAACAAATAAAAAAAATTGCACCTCTCCACCCTCCAGATGAACTGACTCCCAACAGCAGCAGCTGCCGAAAGGCAACAAAGGTGAAGCTGACGGGGAACCATGAATAAGCCACTCAACTCCCCTGAGATCCCCCTGACGGAGGGATAATGCATACATCCCCTACTTTATGGGGTTCTTGTGAGAGAAGATGCACACATTTCTGGGGAGGAGAGGCCTGTTGGGTTAATGAGAGTCAATGAACTTCCATCTCCTGTAAATAATGTTGCTGCTGGAGCCCCACCCAGTGAATCAAAGGCATTTGCTACATGTGGGAAAAGGCAGGTGGATCCTTTCTTCTGTATATAGTATAGTAATAATAATAACAGCAAATACTTCTATGGCAGTTATGTATCAGATAGTCTTCTAAGTGGTTTACAGACAACAGCTTTAATTCTCACAACTCTGGGTGGGAGGTATCATCATTGTTATTATTATTTGTAGTTAAAGACGAAAAGTGTATGGCACTGAGAGGTTAAGTAACATTCAAGATCACAGAGCCAGGAAGCAGCACAGTGGTCATTTGGACCCAGGCAGTCTGGCTCCAGAATCCAGGTTCCTGACCACCATGCTGCCCTTGAGAAGCATGGAACATCCAAGGATCCCACGGTTCCACCTCCTCCTTGATGGACCCCTCAGCCTCCCCGGCTCATGTAGCATGATCTCTGGATTCGTGCCTCCCAGCCCCAGAGAACATTTGCGGCCACACTGCCTAGATTTCCCATGCTAGAGGCATGAGTCAGGGGGACCAAAAAAGAAAAATTTCTTCCTTTTTCTTATGAGTTATTATTACTTGTCATCACGCTTGTTGTACGAGCCACAAGGGTCTTGACTTATTAAATTGGAAAGAAAGCTGCTGAGTTTGTTGCTGAGGAATGAAAGACTCCATAACGCTTGGATTCATTGCTTTTTCCCCAAAGCCATGCCCCCACCCCAACCTGGCTGCCCAAAATGCACTCAGAAATCCTGGCCTGAGTCAGCAAGCAGCCGAGTTAGTACAGGGAAAGCAGTTTCCCCTCAGTCCAATGTTCTCTCCCAGGCTTCACTCGCTGAAGATGAAGTGGGGTCCCTATGATCTGTTTGGGAGCCCCCTGGGGCACCTAGGGTGACTGCGCAGAGGCAGCCAGTGCTGGTATCCAGTCAGGAGATGAAGGATATCAGGCTGCCCGGCAATGTCACCCTGTAGGAGGAGCACGCTGGGATGGCAAAGGCCAGAAGTCACAATCTGGCTGTAGATTGGCACAGACATGTTTAGTTTGTTCACTTAGTGTTACAAAAGCTCCCCAATTTCATACAAAAAGCCAGATTTCCAGCCTCTCTTCAAAAACCAGAAGACCTGGCAAAATGGGCCTAAGTTCCTGCCATGTGGACACTTAGGAGAGCACCTGCTCCCCTTTGGACAAGGAAAGCTCCCTTGCCCTCAGCACAGTCCTAACCACTTCCTACTGTCTCTCACCAGGCCCTTTGGCATAGACACAGAACATGCACACTGGACTGGCCACAGGAGAAGGACAGTGAGGCCCCAGCCTACCATTCACCATGTTCTTTCCTGTTAAGCCACATTCATACCTCACTTGGAGCTGTGGTTGGCCTGCATCCCTCCTTTTCTGTGACACCTTTCCTCTCTGCACTGGAGTCCATTTTCTTCTTTGCCTTCCCACTTCTGGGCTGTTCTTGTTCACATTTAATTCTGGAATGTCAGATCTTGCGTTTCTCTCACACATAAATACCTTGTTTCTCCATCCACTCCAGAAGCTCTTTGAGGAAAGGAACATTTCATACACTTCTCTTGGCTCCTTTTCCTGACAAACTGGGTTGGGCACATAGTAGGTCCTCAACAAGGGTGATGTGGCATGAGTAGGAAAGCCTGATGGGGAATGCAGAGAGGACCAAGGGCAGAGAGGTGCAACTGCCCGCAGCTCCTTGCTGGTCAAACCCGTGCCAAGACCTTGGAAGGCCACAGAGAATGTACAGACGTGGTTCCTACAGGAAAGACACTGATGACTCAAAATTAATAGCCATGAAATAATTAGAGAAGTGGATGCCAGACTACATGGCTTACAGGTCTGAGAAGTCCAGAGGATGCCGACACGACTGCTCAGAAGAGCTTAGGCCCCAAGGGTAGCAGTGCAGCTGTGCCAGGGTGACGCCTGGCAGGGATTCATGAGTATGTGCCACACACGCCTTCATCAGACCCTGGAGCCTGAAACAATTTCATGCCTCTCCTGTAGTGAAAACACCTTAAAAATGACTCCTAAAACCAGCAGTGGCAGGTCACTTACACTCAATATGCTGGATCACTGACTGAAATTTCCAGGACACAACCAGGGCCCTGTGACATCGGTACGGACCCCCAGGGTATGTGAAGCTTCAGCTCTGTCCCCCTCCCTCAGTTACTCCTATAGGAAAGGGCAAGTGAGCCCACGGACCATGGGGGCCAATGCTGGGATGCCTTCTATAACCAAGACCATTCTGTCTGCTGCCTGGGGGCGGATTAGGACCAGCACTACTGCCTAAGCCCGTGGGAAGACCAAGCATCTAGGAATTGCTCCAGATGTTTCCACATGACTTTGCTTCACTCCAAGAGGCAAAGTACCTATTGCATAATTCTATAAATCTAAATGCACATGCAGCTCCTACCACGAGATTGTGAAATCAAGTACCACCTCTTCTGTGTATCTCTTCAGAGGGTAACACAGAGCTATCAACATATTAACTCTAAACACACACTGACCCCTCCCCGCTATAGGAGGCGCTGTTGGAGGATCCAAAGAAGTTTATCATGGGCGCTCTGCAAGAAAAATTGCTGAATAAGAAATGTAGACTCGTTCTCCGCTCAGTTTAGATGTCCAGAGAGACAAAGCCTAGTACAAAAGAATGTACTAAGACAACTCAAGGGAAGCTGCAAGGGGTGCTAGAAAATGTGCCCCCCATTCTAATTTTAGGCTTCTTTTTTTTCAGCTAAGAGAGGTAGGAAGGGGAAAGAGCACAGTTTTTGAGGATCTGCCTATTGGAAAAGATGAGATTGAACCACTCCGTCAGCTAGCTGATTTCAACAGATGACAGTAATGATTAAAATCAGCCGTCTGGGTTAATTAGCACCTATTACCAAGAATATATCATTACCCTGTCACCAAGAGCGCTTTTTCTTCTTTGGTGGCAAAGATTTTGCTACTTGCAAATTCAGGGACCTCCCAAAGCGAAGGGTCTCTTCAACACAAAGGTCATCTGAGTTCACCCTGCCTTGGATCTGCCCCTTCCCCGGGTGAAAGACTGTTTGGCTCCATTTCAAAGCTAGTTATTTTGACCGCAACGCTCTTCTGCCTTCAGTCCATGGCTGTCTGGGGTAACATTCGCTCTGGCTGACGTGGCCTGCTCTGTCAAGAGGAACAATGCTTGCCCCAGATCGTTGTAAAAGATAACGAGGAATTTATTAGGAGCACTCTGTGTTGTCTTCGATGGAATCAACCACCACCATAAATTTCAAATCCACACCACTGGGCTGCAACCACTAAGAATGTAGCCTCGCCACAGAGAAAGGCCATTTGGGCTCTGTACATCCCATGGCACTAGGCGTTCAAAATATAAAGAGTCTGGGTGCCTTTCTAAAACGAGGGGGGTGGGATCAGCTTAATTTTCTGCCCATCATCTGGGAAAATCACCCGTCAGCAGCCAGCTAGAGCCACTGCTGGAGCAACCCTGCTCCAAGCCCACAGTCCCCGTGAGTGTCCCCAGCACAGCGCCCTGCTCCCAGCTTCTCCACCCCAGTGCCCGCATCTGCCTGAGGGCTTTCTCCAGCACCAGCGGAGGCTGGTCAGCACAGAAGCAACTGAGAAACATAGAGGACTCAATTCTGGGGGAGGGGAGGAACGTGAGCAGCCCTCCAGCAGGAGGGGAACTGGATATGGTGGACAAACGCTCCAGCTGCCCGCCGTGGAGGCACGTTCCACACAGTCTCTCAGAGATCTAGGGTTCACCCCGGCTGTCCACAGCAGCATTCTGCTTAAGAAGGCACCTTTGTAGGCCCTTCCCCCTACTTTGTCTCCCTTTCCTCATTCCCTCTCTTGGAGGAAGTCCTGCATCACCTCCTGTGCCCAAGGCCTTGTCTGAGGGTCTGCTTTTAAGGAAACTCAAACCAAGACACAGGCTAAACAGACAAGATTTAAATTCGTAATTGTTTTTCTTCCTGTCTGTGGCTTACTCCACAGGGAACACTTTAGCTCTCTCTTAGTATCCCAAATATAGAAAGAGTGGACACAGGGAAAATGCTAGAAGGAGGGAGGGACATCTCTGACCCTATAGTAGTGAGTGGCCAAACTGGCTGGAGAGCTGCCCGCCAGCAGCTGTACCAGTGCCTCCCTAGCCCAGACATCCCTCAAATCTCTTTACCTTTCATTTAGGGGGTGAGATGGAGTTTCCTCTCTGAGCACCATTCAGCATCTTCATGGGCAGCAGCATGGAATAAGGCAGGAAAAATAAATAGGTTATCAATTAGTGATGTCTGTAATGGGACCAGGATTAGAAAGTGGTGGCCAGTATGCCAGACATTTATGATCATTTCTATATGGAAAAGTATAAGGACTGTGGAATCAGATAAACTCGAAACTCAAAATTCAACTTAACACTTAAGATCTTAGGCATTTTAATTTGCCTGGCTAGACCTCAGGTTCCTCAACTGTACAAACGCAGATAATGGTTCCTATCCCAGAAGGCTATTATGAGGACTGTGTTCTGTCAAAGTTCCTGGCACACTCCTACCTCCATAAGCATTTGGTTTCCTTCATCACTGGGAGCCAGAGAGCTGTTTTATAAAAACTGTTTTGGATTTCTTAAGCAAATACATTATTTGCCAAAACTACTTAATGTATTTAATGGCAAAGAATCTCAAAAGGATTAAAAATTTTTTTAAAGCTCTAAGATCATGAACCTCTCCCTCTGGCCACATCTCTCTTCTGGGTGAAGTAGTTTTTCAGTGGAATTTAACCCTCCAGGCAAAGACATCTGATTCTAAACAAACCATACCACACCCTTTTGAGTACGGTAGCCATAATTCCCAGGTCAATTAAAAACCCTGAAGAAAGAAGATGCTGAGAAATGTGACTGGCTTTGATGACACATGGTTTGAATAATTAACTAGCAACTATGCAAGTTTAGACTGTGTCCATTAGTTGATTGCTCTATTTAGAAAAGGGACCGTCCCATCTGGCACGCCAAGATGCAGCCCATATCCCAACGTCAGGAACCTGATGCTCCCGACAGCGTGTGCATCCCGGCAATCGACATAGTGGAAACTTGTGCAAGTGAGAAGTCACTTTAAAACCTTGTGCAAATGGTATAAGTGGTGGTTTGGAAAATATGCTGGAATATTAGCTGCCAAAAACCAAAAATGAGAGCAATTTAAGGCACATTCAGTTGCCAGCAAACATGCCAGAGCCTAGCACGGCACCCAGCAGAGACAGATACGGAGCACATAACTGTCAAATGACTTAATGAACGCTGACCTCTGCACGGTTCCACTGCACACTCAGCACGGTCACAAGATAACATCTGAGAACCACAAATAGGAAAGGTGGGCTTTGGGTCAGACAAGGGACCAGAGACACAGATCGAGGGGTTGATGTGTCTCTCTCCCGAGGAATAACCTCCTGAGCATGCTGAGTATGGGCCGTCTTCGCTTTGCACAGTTCTGAGAGCCACTAATTTCACGTGCCACAATTCAGTTGAGTAACACCAATGCCCCAAGAAAACAGTTCAAGTTTCTGTTACCGCGACATATTAACCGTGAGGAATTGCTAAAAGTACACACTCCACTGCGAGCTCTTCGGTCCGCCATCCCTGTGCAAATGACATGCACATCATGATCAGCGACCAACACATCAAAATGTTTCCAAAGTCTGTCACAGCTGGTCACTGCATCACTGGCTCCGTCCACCACAGACTACAAATCATGTGGTTGTGTTGCCCCGTTGTCTCCCAGTGACAAACCCATGTGACATTCTACAAGATGGATAATCAAAAGAAGGAACTGGCCAAAAAGATGAAAGTGCAGCAAAGAAATGCAAAGCGGTAACACTGGAGGGGAGCTGTGAATAGAGTGTGAATGGAGTCAGAGAGGAAATTCCTACAATGGGATGCCCCGTCGCTGCTCCAGAGTCGAGGTACGCAGCCAGAGGAGCTCAGCAAAGGCAAACTTAGCACAAAGAAAGTGATTGTGACAAAACGCATGAAGACATCCTGGAGGAAGTGACGCCAGCAAAAATCTTCACGCTAAAGGAACTCTTGGGAGATACTTCACAGCACGGAAGCTGCAAAAGAGAAAACGTTGGAAGCTGATCCAAAGTGAGAAAGTAGTAGGACAACTTGCCCAGGCCAAGAAAAGATGCTCCGTCCATTCTGCAAGCGCTATCTAAACTACTCTCGGAAAGTTTTTTACAAAGAAATGAAACACTTCAATTCTCAATATCTCTGATGTTTTAAATAAGAGCACTAACTAAATATTAGTTTAACCGTTTTTCATTTCACTACACATTAGTAACCAATTAACGACGTGACAAAAAACTTCAAAGTTGACAAAACCATCATAATTTTTCTGAGTATTGATTGCTTTGCACGATATCAGCTAGGATGTTTACCATTCTCCACAACCATGGCAGGATTAAAAGACAGTCAGGCACACACAACTCTCTCTAAAATAGAAGCCCATAAAGAAGACGTGTAATAAAACTTTGCCTAAAGGCTGGTCCTGATCCCTGGCTCCAATAAATAGGCAAGATGCCAGCAATATGGTCAATTTTCTTGAAGCCCTTTTTTTTTCCTATTTCTGGGACTGTGCAGTGCTCCCAAACAAAACTGGACTGACAAACAAGAAACAAAATCACCCAGTGCAGGTACAGAGCTTCACCATGACCAAGTATCGTGTGGGGAGCCAGCTCCTCCACAGAAAGCTCTCCACTCACTAAGGTCCATGAGACGCTCACCACCCATTCTACAGAGGAGAAAACAGCCTGAGAGCAAGGAAGCACTAAGCCCACAGCACACAACTGGGCACGAGCAACCCAGAACAGTGCCGAACAACAGAAACAAAATGTCTACAAATGCAACCCACAAATGTAACAAATTTTCCAGTATTCTCATTAAGTAAAAAATAACAGTGAAATTAATTTTAATAGTTCATTTTAATTTACCCACTATATCAAAAGTATTATCATTACAACACAAAGTCAATATAAAATTATTAGTGAGATATTCACATTCCGTTGAACTAAGTCTTCCAAATCTGGTGGGTGCTTTTCCCTCACAGCACATCTCAAGCCCACATTTCAAGCGTTCGGCTGGCCGTGTGTGGCCCTTGGCTACCATGCTGGACAGGACTGGGAACTGCTCTCTGCCTCCAGGAATGAAAGTTTTAGTGGCTATGGGCCTCCTACTTTCATCCACAAAATTATTACCTCGGCAATTAGACCCTTCCCTCCTGAACAGTGTCCGAGTAAGTCACAGATCTCCGCAAAGGCTGAAGACATTTCAGAAATGGGATTTAAATTTTTTTCTTTTGGTCAAAAAACTATTAAACCAAGCAACTGAGGAAGTAACTGGTGAGGATGGGTAGGAGGTTGGGTATAAAGACGTACAAGGAATGGTTTCTGTACCCAAGTAGGAAGGTTGCCTGATCAGGGAAGGTCCCACAGAGGGAGATGGTACCTGAGTGGGGTCATTGGCTTTGCTTTCTAAGTGGTATATATTTTTCCATCTATGTGACTGATGTGTAGATATGGAATTGATTTTCTTGTGTGGTCATTAGAGCCGCATCCCTTGTTTACTGAGATGGGCGAATGCCACCAGGGAAGATACAGCAGTCAGAGCCAGGGTGCTCCTTGGGTATTCAGCTTTCTTTTTACTCACAGCTCCATTGAGATCTCAGACTTCCTAGGAGGTTCCACTTGGCTACGACATTATCCAGCGTTTCCTGTTGTTTTGAATCAGGAGGATTTTCAAGTTACCTTGTCTTCTGAACATCACACAGCAGCCACAACGACCTTTGAAAAGGCTTATCTGGTCATGTCATCCCCCTCCTGCTTAAAACCCTTCAAAGACTCCCCTCTGGGGCTGGCCTGGTGGGGCAGCAGTTAAGTTCGCACATTCCACTTCTCGGTGGCCCAGGGTTCACCAGTTTGGATCCTGGCTGCGGACATTGCACCACTTGGCAAAAGCCATGCTGTGGTAGGCGTCCCACGTATAAAGTAGAGGAAGATGGGCATGGATGTTAGCTCAGGGCCAGGCTTCCTCAGCGAAAAGAGGAGGATTGGCAGCAGATGTTAGGACAGGGCTAATCTTCCTCAAAAAAAAAAAAAAGACTCCCCTCTGCTTTGAGGATAGCCACCTAAATTCTTTACTTTCCCCCCAGCCTTAATGAGATATAACTGACACAGAACACTGTTTAAGTTTAAGCCGTACAACGTGATGGTTTGATACGTGTATATATTGCAAAATGATTACCACGATAAGATTAGTTAACAGCTCCATCACCTCACATAATCACCTTTTTAAAATGTGTGTGGTGACAACATTTAAGGTCAACTCTCTCAGCAACTTTGAAGACGTAATACAGTATTGTCAACCACACTCACCATACCGTACCTTAGATCCCCAGAGCTTATTCCTCTTATAGCTGGAGGTTTGTGCCCTTTGACCAGCATCTCCCCTTTTCCCCCTCCCCCAAGCTCTTGGTGAACACCACTCTACTCTGTTTCTATAAGTTCAGCTTTCTTAGATTCTACATATAAGTGAGATCATACAGTATCTGTCTTTCTCTGACTTGTTTCATTTAGCACAATGCCCTCAAGGTCCACCCATGTAGACACCTGAATTCTTACCGCAATTTAACATCAGCCTGCCCCTGCCTTCTCCTACCCCTGGCTCACCACTCCTTGCTCTGCCCCTCACTCACTTCCCCGCAGCATGAGTCTTTCACGCTCAGTCTCTCCAATCACCACACATCCGATCACCTCCAGGACTCAGTAAACACTAGGCTCCTCGCCTGATAAACTCACCCCTCCACGTCGCCTGTACGTATTTAGTGCCTGCTCCCTCAGCAATCACCTCCTTAGAGAAGTCCTGTCTGGCCCTCTGGCCCTCCAGACTAATTTAGGGTTTCCCATTACGTGCTCTTACAGGTCACGGCTATACACTTAACGGTGTGAGTATCCAACTGATGCCTGTCCTCTCAGCAGACTGAGTGCTGGAACCCTAACAGCTGGTTGAGGGCCTGGGTGATGGTACCCACTCACAAGGCGCTAACGGAGCACTGACTGAGTTAAGATTAATGCAGAAGTTACAGCAATGACTCAGCAATGAAGGGATGAAGGCCTGGATTATGGTGCAACAAGCGAATAAAAGGAAAAGTCAGATAAGAGAGACATTGGGAAGAAAGAATTGATAGTGTCTGATAAATGGATGGGAGAATAAGTTCAAAAAAGAGCTACATTTCATTCGAAGAAATTTGATCCTTTGCATTTTGGACATACTGAGTATGAAGTGTAAGAATATTCAAGTGGAAATATCCAGTGGCAGGTGGAAATGCTCTGGCATTCCACAGCAGAACAAAGGTCATAATCATCTGAACAGAGGTGGGAGCTGATTCTCCGGACGAGGATGTAGTGTCCATGGGGAGGTGACTGGGAGAGAGCAGCACAGTGCCAGGGGCGCCATCCTAGGAACAAATGGAAAGAGGGTAGAGGGGGCTACAAAAGACACAGAGAATAGCCCCAGCAATGAAAAACAGGGACCAAAGAAGGTCAAGGAAAGAAAGGATGCTTTTCCAACAGGAGAGGCAGGCCAGCAATGTCAAGGGCTACCAGAGAGTCAAGAAGGGATATTTTCACAATGAACCAGAAAAGGCTCTGTTACATTAAATCCTGCCATAAGTTCCCTTGTCCTTCCATTTTTCATAATAATTACACATCTTTTTAGGATAAACTTCAGAAAGGCAGACAAGACAGAAGTATCTAGGATTTGGGGTCCTTTTGAACTGTGAAAAATGTTGGCTTCAATTAAGTTACATTAAAAGTTTTCAGAGATTAAAAATTAAAGCATGAAGAAATTACCAATTTTTTTTTCAGGAACTGTGTTCTGGAATTATCTAGATGTTTGTGCAAACGTGCTTTCCCCCCACTTCCCATCCCCCACCCCACAACAGCTGTGCTTTGGAACCTTCTATGTTGTTTGAGCCAATTCATCTCCGGTTCACAGATTCGCTATTCCAATGTTATTCACAGACCCAATATCTTATACATCATATACATAAATCCTATAAATCCTACTTTCTACTCTTTAATACAGGTCCTGGGAAACTACACAGGGTAAGTTCAGTAATTCTCTTCCAAAATAACTCTTCAAGTTATTTGGAGAGTAGTAACTGCTTTAGTATCATAAAAACAGACATAAAGCATCTCACAATAAAAAAAAAAAAACACTTTCATCAATGCTCCTTATATATTAAAAAGGACAAAGGCACTTTCAGAACAAGTTGAACGCTTAAAATAGTTGACTCTACTAAGAAGAATATAGGGAAAAATTTGCACTTTAATAGAAAACTAAGCATCGTCTAGAACACACCTTTCCAGGTTGTCTGATTCTAAATTTTCATTGCCTTTGCGCTATTTTACAATTCTGTAAGTTGATAGTAATGCAAAATAATTATTATCTACGCATGCAAATTTTCTTCAGTAGGTTCAACTGACTTCTCTCCCCTACTGTGGAAGCCTCTATCTGCACACTCATTTCAATATTCCTGATCTATAAATAAGTCTGTCCTTTGGATTCTCCTTTGCAATGTTTGTCACATTACCAGTCTCCTCATCCATAATGACTTAAATAAAATCTTTAACATGTGTTCATTTTATATCTGTATGAGAGCTAAGATTTACCATTTCTGAAAATTATTATTTAATGAGGAGTGAGGGAACTTGCCCCATGAATTTAGAGAAAATCGAAAACTGACCTGTACTTTCAGAACACTGAAACGTGCAGAAAATAAATGTCAGCTGCAGCCCTAGCTCCTTACAGCACAGTCCTGGGAACAGAGTGAAGAATTGCTCCTTCCCACAGCCCAGACCTCTATGGTCCAAACCCAATCTATATGGGACATCTCAAACACAACACCAGCAAAAGTGACCTCACCCCACACCTACCTGTTGACTCAATGAAAGTGAATGAATGGAGCTGAAACACCCACAAATACTGGGGTTTTTATTTACTCCCATTAGGGCCAAGCAGACTGGCTCCAGATTAAGCCACTACCCCTCCCTCTGAGTTGTAAACTCATCTTCCTCTTGGATCTGGGGCTCCTGCATACCCATTCACACTCCCACAGGTCACCTCCCCTCCTCCACCTTTTCCAGGAAATCTTTGAGTTATTATTCTCAAAACCTAAAACTCGCTCTTGAGATGAAAGTCTATGATGGGGATCCACCGGCATCAAGGCACAGAGAGACACGATTAAACCAATCGCTTCTTCAGAAGCACCAGTCTAGGGACCTTGAAGAGATAACTGGGTCAATCAGAAGGAGCCTTTCAGAACTTGCTGCCCGGTGGGATCAAGTTCACTTATTATTCAGCATTTCTAAAGCCCTTAACATTCATTGCTCAGTAGCCTTTTGCCACAGAGACAAAAAGCAGCCATTCTGCCGTAGAATGAGCCCCACTGTGATGGGGATGCTCACTCACTATTCGTCACAACCGCCCTCAAGGAGAGCTAAGTGTGCCGAAAGCTCTGAACCCACAGCCATCACCACGAGCCTGGAAGGAGCACCTTAGCAAAGAAGGGACAGAGCTGAAAATGCCACTCTCTCTCCACAAGCACCACCCACACAGCCCAGTGGAAGCGCTCATTATAAATCATTGTTATTGGCCCGGCCCCGTGACTGAGTGGTTAAGTTAATGCACTCTGCTTTGGCGGCCCAGGGATTTGCGGGTTCAGATCTGGGTCGTGGACCTAGCACTGCTCATTCAGGCCATGCTGAGGTGGCGTCCCACATAGCACAACCAGAGGCACTCACAACTAGAATATACAACTATGTACTGGGGGGCTTCAGGGAGAAGAAGGAAAAAAAGAAAAGATTCCCAATAGATGTTAGCTCAGGTGCCAATCTTTAAAAAATCAATCGATCGATCAATCATTGTTATCTACTCATCAATGCCGGTCCTGGGTAACTCCCTATGCACACTCAGTAAATTGACTTATGAGCACTTTTTCAATTTTTTGGAATTCGGACCCAGCATGCTTGCCCCCACCAGAGTGACACCAGGTGAGATCTCCTGACCAACACCTCCACCTCAAGAATGGAGAAATGGAGAAATGGCTCCTGAATGGGAGCCAGCCCATCCTGAGAAAAGGTCCCCGGCCTGAGAGGGGAGGCGTGGAGGTGGTGGAGCCGACAGCACAGACCTGGGGTTCTGGTGTACCTGAGGGAGCTTCCAATCCCCGCTCGGCATCAGCACTGCGCCTGGCGCCTGAGAGCACGTAGACTAAGCAAGAATGCGTGGCTGAGCAAAAATGCCAACAAAAACTCACCTTTCACAGGTCTCAGACAGCAGTGCCTCCCCAAACATCTCAAGCCCTGCAAACCGTCTGGTCCTCGCAGCCACACCTCCCTCTGGAGCCCAGCTTTGCCACATGCATAGTCTTCTCCGATCCAGGTGGTTTGCTTTCCCAAACCTACTGCAAGGTCCTAGCAGGGCCACACACACTTTTCCAAATGGCATGATCCAGGCTGCCAGGCCCAGAGGGGCCCTGGTTACAGGGACAGGGCTGGGAGAGTGGTGGCCCATCACTGGCCAGGCCCACAGGCGGTACAGCACTCGCTTGCTGGTGCCCACCCAGATCCCCTTCACCTCTCAGGCACCACCCTAGCTGCTGTGAGCACGGCTGCTCATGGCTCTCACCTGCCCCCTTCTCCAGAGCAGCTGCTTGCCTGGCAGGTCACCGTGCCCCCATGCCAGGGGCCAGTGAGTGGCTGACTGAGGGTACAAACAGCAGACTCTTTGCTCCCAGACAGGACCAACTCTGGGATGTAGTTGTGTCTGCCTATGGGGTCAGCTGACCCCAGCAGAGACTACACCCCAGCTTAGCCCTCATCCTCAGCCTATTCTGCTTTATCCTGCTTCCCTCCTTCAATAACTCACTTGCACAGGAGTCAGGCTCTGCCAACCAGAGTGGAAACCCTTTAGAAGGAGGTTTATGATTCCTCATTCATTTGCTCCTGCCCAAGAAGGGTGAGTTACTGCAGGCAGCGCCTGTGCTGGCTCCCCTGGTCTCCCTGAGCCTGTCTGCTCATTCGCACACGCGTGGTTCAGCCCACCCTGAACAGAGAGTTACTGTCCCTGGAGCTCCCACCAACCCAGAATTGGGAAAGTGCTGGAAAGATTCTGCTTTTACGATGCACACACACATTTCAGTCACCCCTTGTCTAGCGGTAGGACAATGTGGTACTGAAGATCTGCATGCTATTTCAAAATAACAGAACCCTCAGGTCTACTCCAATTAAGGCTGTGACGGCTACTGGAAATGCCACCAGCCTCTGCTTTCAGCTGCAATTATATAAACTCAGGTGGCCGCACCAGTTATTGCAGGGTGACCCAAAGGCCAGAAAGCCCTCGTATGGGTCTTTGATGATTTTCAGGAGAAAATGAACAGATCAATGCTTTATTAATACGGCTTTATGGGTCAACAGAATCTTCTAAGATGTTGGATGAATGGAAGAAAATAATAAAAGGGGACATTAAAAACCACCATTTTCCTACCTCACTAAACTGATTGTCTCTACCAGGTCCTTGGCAGGGGGCAGAGAAGATGGAGGATGGCCTCAAATTGTTCTTCTCCCACCTCAGGGCCCACCGTGCCCCTCAGAGACTAAGGAGCAGGCCAGAGAACTGAGCAGGCAGCTTCCCAGCCCCGGGTTTTGTAGTGGTCAAGGAGGGAGGGCTGCGCCTGGCCAAAGGGGCTGGAGAGGGCAACATAAAATTCCGCCAGGCTGACTTGGCCACTTGCCTTCGCTTTGTGTGTTCACTCCCAGCCAAAGTGGCACCCCGTTGCGTCCAAGGCCCCTAGACCAGCGCCAAGGACCCCCCGCTTATATCCAGTCGGCTTCCTCACAGATGCCTCCACTCCACCAGCTCCCAGGAGGCACAGCCATCGTGACAGAGTCTCTAGGGGTCCTGGGCTGATAGCAGAAGCCTCAGGGTCTGGTTGAGAGCTGGGTCTCTGTAGAAGTCCCCGGGCACGGGACCCCACATGTGGAAACCCAAGGTGCAGCCTCCACTCTCAGAGAAACTCCCCCAAACAGGTGCCACACGGAGGGTTGAGGACGGCAGGCAGATGAGCGCCTAGACCCATGGCCCTCCACTCCAAGCTGTGGGATCTCGGGGCAGACCCCGGAGCCGGGGAGAAGCTGGCGGTGTGATCCCCAGTCACAGGAGGCGCCGGCTAGAAAGGTGCTCTTTAGAAAACACCCGGCCCCGTTATTTTTTCTGAGGGGCTCTGGGTTGTTTCTGCCCATCTGCTTACTCCACGCCTGGCATGCTGTGAACACCGAAAGCAGAGCAGGAATGCGAGGGCAGGCTGTCTCTCCCAGGCCTCCTCAGACACACGAATTTTGGGAAGATTTCTTCTCACTGTTTTTTTTTTTTTTCTTAAATAAGCTTTTCTCCGAAGAGCTCCAGTTATTGTGATCATACTTCCTCCTGTACAATTAACACTTCTCTGTGCTGTGATGCCTCTGACTGTATCACTACCTCAGGAGCTGGTCCTCCCACACACGCGGGGGGGGTGTGTGTGTGTGTGCTGTGTGTGCTGGGTGAGGGATGGAATACAGCTCCTTTTGGGAGATGTTCTCAGAGAACAAAGAAAAGAGAAGTCTATGAAGAAGAGGAGGAGAAAGTAAGGGAGGAGGGAGTAAGACGGAGGAGGAGTAGAAGAAGATCAGTAATAGTAATAATAATTGTTGTTGTTGTTGTTGTTGTTGTTGTTGTTGTTGTTGTTGTTTCAGCCCAGAGAGGTCAAGGTGTGTGCCTCTGGTGTGTCTCTTGTCTGGCCCAACACCAGACTGTAGGGGCCCAACACCAAACAAGGGTAAGGGAGCTATGGTGCCAGCCACTTCTCCACCCCAAAAGTTTGGACTCTCTTGGCTATGGTTTTCCCATGAAACCTTTCAATCCAACAGATGTGACCATGAAGTTCATGCTCAATGATCTGCTTTGCTTTAAAATCCAAGTTATACTTTAAATAAGTACACCCACTTCGGGAAACTATTTATTAGGATCTACGAAAGCCGAGCATAGGCATATCCTAAGACCCAGAGATTCCATGCTGGGGCACAGAGGTAATCAAAATGCACACATGTGATCACAGAAACACATGTATGAGAATGTTCTGGACAGCATGACTCATGATAGGCAAAGACTGGAAATTACTCAAATGTCCATCAATTCTCACAATAAAATACTAAATGGGAATATTAATGAATAATCTATCACCAGTCAAAATGATGTAGACAGATTTCACAGCCATAATATTCAGCAAAAGAACAGATACACAGGTCACACTGAAATAAGACACAAAAACAGGCAAAACTAATCCATGCTGAAATAAGTGAGGACAGTGGTCACTCTTGGGTGATGGTGACTAGAAACGGCTGTGAGGGGCTTCAGGGGTACAGGTCCTGCTCTGTTTCTTGATCTGGCAGCTGTTGCTTAATTTGTGAAAATTCATCAAGCTATACACTTACAGGAGATATACTATGTACATATAAAATTCAAAAAAGTTCTTGAAAGTAATAAAATGAATCATATTCTCCCTGCACTGAAACCATCCTTGTCATTTCCTATTTGGGCTGAAAACAGAAAAGGCAGCAGGAAAATGGGAGAGGGGCTTAGGCTCTTGAAGTGAAATCAGCGAAAGCAAGTCTCAGGCCCAGGCTTAAATCAGGAGAGGTGAGGCTGGGAGGGACAGTGAGGTGGGGGGTTGGCAAGAAGGAGACTACATCAGAGTCCCATGTGAGTGCTGTATGATCCACACCTCTCCACTCTGCCTAATTTCCTCTCACGAGGGCAAATCTCAATTCAATTGAACTCAGCCACACATTGATGCTCATGCCATCAACATCCCATTCAAATTACGATGAGTGTGTACTGATGTGACACAGAACCAGAGATCAGGGTACCACAAAAGGAGAATGCGTGAGGGGATGAATTTGCACCCCAAATTCCAGCATGGCCCTGCTAGTTTTCAGATGCCTCAGAGAGACTGGAGCCAAGCTGAGCTGTGTGTGACGTGTTAGAAGTTGAACCCCACAGAGCACAGACTCTCGTGACTTTAAAGGGACCACATGCCAGGCCTCCGCATAAGGTAATTCTCACGAAATCCCTTACAGGATGACTTACAGATGGTAAAGCCCGAGAAAGCAGGCAGCTGAGGCAGGAGAGGAGCAGACGGTTCTGTTGGCTAACCAAATCCTGACCACTCTATCCATCACAGAACCCTAACCCACGACTGCCTGGCCAGCAACAGCAGGCACTACAATCCCGTCCCACATCGAATCCTTCCACCCCAGAAAAACTTTGCTTTGGGAGGGAAAGGAAAAAGAATGAACATCTGCAGCTCCTAAAACCTGGATGGTCTCTAAACTCAAAATTTAGAGAATCCTCCTGAAAGGAGGCCCAATGTGATCACTGGCCTCCAGTGTTCACAAGGACTGAGCGTGTCAGATGTTCATTGCGTGGCCATAATTTCTCATCATCATCATTTCTGGCTGAGTGCTATATAACTAATATTACTTTTTAAAGGTAATTGTAGGATTTAGAGGTGTCTTAAGTCTGGACAGTTCCCTGGGGAATAACAGCCTAGCTCAACTATTAAAATAAAAAAAACCGTAAGATTTATAAACAAACCTGCAGGCACTGAGCTATGAACATCCATCCCCAAGGAACCTCCACTCCCTCCTTTCCCACATATCCGTCCCTGTCTGTCTGTGGGTCTTCTGTCACATCTGCTGGCCTTGCAATATCCCTCTGATGCTCATTTTATGTGTTTTTTTTTTCTTATCTAAAACCATTGTGGGGGTGGAGTATAAAAGCATACAATGAAATATGGGCCGGCCTATTGCCTCTCTAGGGAGGAATGGAGAGGCCGAGCTTCCACAGGCATGAGCTGCTGGCTTCCTGTGAGTTATTCTGCAGTCATAACTCACATCACTCACTATCCACACCCACATCCACCCTGAGTCTCAGCACTGTCCTGAATCACAGTGGACACCTGGTCTCCGAAGCCTGTCCTAGGGAGTTTTCTGTAGCACTTATTTTACACCAGCCACAACACTGTTCCTAGACACTCATGCTGGTTTGGATGCTGAACAAAGCCACAGACCCTGGTTCCTGGATCAGCTTCTCCAGGGCGGGCGGCCTCCAAAATAACCTGTCCTCTGTTCAAGGAAAGCAGGCCAGGGAACAGAGCCAAAAGGCCTGGGGGGTGTTTCATCTGAGGTCAACTGGGCAATGCTTTCTCCATATGCGCATGGAAACTCATTATTCATTCATTCAACAGTTACTCAGTCAACTCTTCTCTCTGCAGAGCAGCTCACTATGCAGGGATGTGAAGGCATTTGCCATCCAGAACCCAGCTGAAGAGAGGCCAGCGTGAAACGGTGAACAACTGATCTGGTGATCCCACTGCTTGGTGTCACCTAGAGAAACTACTCTCACACACAGGCACAGGAGCGTGTGCAAGAAAGTTCAACTCCAGCATTGTTTGTGATGGGGAAATAAATGAAAACAACTCAAATGTCCAACACGACGGGAAGAGCTAAAAAGCAAAATGGTCTCTGATATATCCATATGAATGAGTCAGAACAGTGAGGAAAACAGGCCACACCAGGTATTTGAAACGGGGGAATTTAACATCGGGAATTGGCTGTACAGGTGACAGAGTAGTTCAGAGGCGGAATGGGCTGGTGGGGCAACCCAGAGATCAGCAACAGCAGGAAGCTGGTAGCATCCCTAGGGTGGAAAGGGCAAAGGGAAAAGGGGATGTTACCAGAGCTCGGGAGCCAGGCCATGAAGGGAGAGCCTTCCAGAACGAATGCAGTCATGGCCAGGGAGGCTGCCTAAAGTAGAGTAGGGGGAGGGGAGAGGAAGTGAGGGGGAGGGGAAGGAGAGGCCCTTCTTTCTCAACCCTTCTTGCACTTCCTTTGGCCAAACCTGCCTAGAAGTCAGAGGATAAAAGAGCTGGGGTAGGTAGCTCCCTGTGATAACAGCAGAGCAGGGGAAGGGTGAGGGGTGCATGAGAGGGTGCACAGGATATCGTGGGATGCTATTTTGGCTTTAAAAAGAAGGAACTAGATCGATCTCTAACATACATTATCGAATGAGAATAAGCAAGATACAGAATGAAATACACAGACTGATACCATCTAAGCACAATGAAATGCTACATGTTCACTATGGATAAATAAAAATGTATATAAACAGGGACACGCCCAACTGGTTATGGTGTGGCTTCTGGACAGGGCTATAGATGTCAGAGATAGGACCAGGGTGTTCAAAGAGGACATTAGCATTATCTGTGACGTCTTAAATTTTCACAGGCAGGATGCAACCCATGAATTACTTTGGTAATAGCAATTAATTTAAAAAGGTGAATGCATGAGCCACCTCTGGTGTGTGTTGCATCCAAACCCTGCCAGCCAGAGCTGGGCTCTCCTTCGCGAAGACTCCCATGGCTCTTTTTAAGGGCACTTCACATGTGGCATAAGCACCTATTATGACCCAGTGAACTCTAGGTGCCTCCACGAGGAACTGTGTCTTATTTAGCTCCAGGTGGTACCAACAGAGAGTGGCTCGCCAGTAAAAGTCAGCTGAATTACATCAAATTACATTATGGATAAGTTCAAAAAAAAGAAAAGTTCACCATTAGATGGAGTAAAGAGTCAAGGACGAAGGAGTTGACTTAGGCCTTGAAAGGAGGGTCACATTAAATGTTTGAGAGTCTGTCCTAAAATAAACACTGAACTAATGTTGAGAGAATGAGCGAGGCTGTCCCTTCGTTTTGTTTATCACCCAGTGTTCACCCAGTTAAATTCACTGAAATCCACATGCTGCCTGACCCTAGAAGCTATGGAATTGGCTCTCCATCTCCAAAGTAGGCTAAAGCCAAATTCTGGAAGCTTAAAGTGCAGGCTTCAGGATTCGGTCTTACTTTATGTTATAGACTGAATATGTCCTCCAAGTTCATAAGCTGAACTCATAATCCCCAAGGTGACCATATTAGGAGTGATTAGGTCATGATGGTGGAGTCCTCATGAACGGGATTAGCGCCCTTATAAAAGAGACCCCAGAGAGCTCCCTTGCCCTTTCCACCATGTGAGGACACAAGGAGAAGACGACCACCCATGAACCAGCAGGCAGCCCTCACCAGACACCAAATCTGCCCATGCCTTGATCTTGCACTTCCCAGCCTCCAGAACTATGAGAAATAAACATCTGTGGTTTTAGCCACTCAGTCTATAGTATTCGTGCTTTAGCAGCCTGAGCTGACTGAGACACTTTGTAAGTAACGGGAAAAAGGGAAATACTAATGGATGTCCAGCTCGATCCAGTGCAACATGCTGGAACAGTCAGCAGGAAGGGGGCTGAGGGCTGGGAGGCCAGGTAAGCAAGGGGCCAGAAAGTGAGGTATGAGGTGACAAGAACCTGGACCTGAGGGTAGACAAGGCGAGAGAAAAGACAAGGGGCACTGTGAAGGAAGAAGGTACAGAGATCCAGGTGCTGGATGCTGGTGTAACGAAGACACAGGAATCCAGGATGCTCAGCTATCACACCTGGAGGCACCAAACAGGAAAGGACCCTGGTTTAGGAGGTAAGTCCATGAGTTTTGTTTTAGAAACATTCACACTTGGAGAAGAAGGCAGCGCACCTTAGTGAAAACAAATACCTCCCTTGCACCTCACAGGGACCCAGGCCACTGCTGGTCCATATAGCACCTCTGTACCAACTGGAGAGAGTATACCCCCCACCTCCGCCGTGGGTGCACAGATAGGGAAGGCGAAAGGATAGCACCTTTATGCAAATTTGCAAAAGGCAGCCCTTCCTCTCAGCAGCTGCAGCTCCATGCCAGGGTCTCGGCCCCATTCACACCTAGGCTGGACATCCACATGAAGGGCATGGCTGTGCCTAAGTGGCTGTCGAGGTTTAAAGGATAATAGAGGACGTAAGAAATAAATACCAGTAAGTATTCCTTGAGTAGAAAATAGTCAGAAGAGTAGGCACATTCACTGCTCAGCAGCAGCTAATTCAGCGTGAGTTTACAGTGAGGACACAACTCCACCAGCTGTGCCACCCAATCCCAGGCAAGTGCCACCTCAGGCTGGAAAAACAGAGAAACCTCACCACACCCTCTTCTGGGAAGGGATAACTGTAACAGGTGTGAGAGTGTGAGAGTGTGTGTGTGTGTGTGTGTGTGTGTGGCATGGCACCCACACTAATAAATGTCTGTATTTACGGTGCTGTGGTTAACCCTTCCAGAAATGACTGGTAACGAGAACCACTGCACCTCTTCTAAGCTCAGGCAGACTCTCCAGGAAGAGCCCCCTGAGAGCACCTGCCAGCCGCAGGCCTCGGTGCCATCCTCTAGGCCAAGAAGCAGAGGGCTGGGTGCTGGTCTGTCACCACAGGACTAGGAACAAAGCCAAGTGCCAGACATCAAAATAAATACAGCGAAATAGAAATGGCAGAGATAGCACAGGTGTTTCTCCTCACGGGCCTCAGAGAAGCCACCCCTGTCCCCTGCCTCATTGCTTGGTAGCACACCAAGGCTCTGCCCTCCCAGCGCTCTCATGCACCTGCAGCTCCCTCCAAAGTCAGCAAAGGTGCCATTCTTGGGTGACCGAGAGGAGCCAAGCTTGGGGTAGAAAGAAGGATGAGTGCCACCCCATGAGGAAAGGAAGTCCATCCTCCTTTCTACCCCAAGATCATCTGCATTCTCCTGTCAACACTGTTCGGCCCCCAACAGAGCAGCAGCAGCGTCATAAGTTGGCATTTCAAGTACAGCCCATTAGGTGTTTTGGAAGCACAGTCACTCAAAGGGCAAACCATACACTTGGGGTTTGTTCATGTGCAGAGGGCAGAATCATCACCTGCCTGCTGCCACGGCTGTAACACGCTTCTCAGACTTCGTTCACATGCAATAAGAGACCATGTCAGAACAAAGTTTCCTGGCTCCCATCCCCAAAGATGCCAATTCCAGAGGCTGGGGTGGGGCCCATGACTGTGCACGTCTAGCATGCTCACAGGGTGAGCCAGGTGATACCCATGCTACTGATCCAAAGATCTCACTTTGAAAATCCCTGGCTTCTATAAGCAAAAATTTATGACATGCAGAGGAAACTCATCGAGCCGCGCCATCTCAATCACTCTGTGAAACTAACAGAAAATCACATCTACAAGAGTAATTCTCGTGAAATAAAACTGAATAATGGGGGTTGGCCTGGGGGCGCAGCGGTTAAGTGTGCATGTTCTACTTCAGTGGCCCGGGGTTCGCCCATTCGGACCCCGGGTGCGGACATGGCACCACTTGACAAGCCATGCTGTGATAGGCGTCCCATATATAAGGTAGAGGAAGATGGGCACGGATGTTAGCTCAGGGCCAGTCTTCCTCAGTAAAAAGAGGAGGATTGGCAGCAGATGTTAGCTCAGGGCTAATCTTCCTCAATAAATAAATAAATAAATAAATAAAAGCAAATAATGATTCAGGGCATGCTCAGAAGCAAAACTATATTGGCCTAGCTGTAAATTAGCCTTAGAAGAAAGTGTATTTCTAACATCTTCCAGGAGGCTGGCGATTTAAAATTAATGATAAAATTAGAGATTTACTGTTATCAACGTAAAGGCAGTTTAGTGTAAGTGCTCACACTTTACAGATGAGGAAACTGAGAACAAAAGTAAACAGGCAGGTTAGCAGCAGGAGTGGGGTGAACCTGTCCCCAGACTCACTGCCCAGCACGCCTCTTCTGGACAATACGAGCCAAGTTTCCTGTCCGTGAATGTTCTCATGGCAGAAACTATAAAGACGCAGGAGGATGGTGACGTTTTACTGTCCTTCGCAGCAGAACAATACGGATCAGTCCTGCACAATATCAACATAAAAGATTTCATTCCTGTTGTCTCCTAAAGTAAACTCTTATTCTGTGCTGACACTCAGAATGTTCATTGGAAGAGAGTGCTCCCAGACAAACACACCTCTTCTCTTCCTCCCTCCTTCTTTCCTTCCTACTCTGCTTCCCAATGGACTCAAAAATCATTGAAAAGCAAACACAAGGCGAAAGAGCCATCGAAGGACACTACGGCACCCCAGAAGCCTACAGGAGCATCCCTTCCCAGGCAGGACACGACATGTCCATCTGTGGTTTTCTTGGCTCAAGATTAAAAGATGATGTTCTTGCCATCCTCGGCAAAACAGCTGTCCAGATGCGCCTTGGAGAGCACATCCTTCTCCTCCCAGGCACAGAGCTGTTGTTTGTAACTCAGGTCACTGCTGGCTTCTACAACCAGAGGGAGCCTGGGGAGATACCCTCCCCCACCACCAGACTTCTCATTGCTCTTACGAAACTGAGTCAACGGTTAAAATTGTGTTTTTCCTTCTTATTTTGTCATCAGAGGCACAGTCAGCATGTAGGAAAACCAAAGCACTGTCAAGAAGAGAAGAAAAACAAAACGTCTATTTAAAAAAGTGAAGGTCATCACACGACCTATTTTAAGGAGATGCCTTCTCTGATACTCATAACCCTCTTGATTCGTTTTCCAAATTAGTATTTCCTCTTTGCCATCGCTGTCCCATTAACACTTTGCTTTTGCCTCCACTTCTGGGGATTTCTGATGAGGAACAATTTTAGGTAGAAGTCAATCTGAGGTTGAAGAGAGAAGGTGGGGACACTTGATGCCGGGCACAGATGCCTTAGGAATAAGTGAAACAAAACACGCCGAGGCACGGAACCTAGTGACAGAGCTCTACAGAAACACATGGAAGCCCGACAGCTTCACAGGCGTTGTAGCAGCTCCCCCAGTGGGTCCAGACCTACTGGATTAGTACAAACACTGTACTGACTAGAGAGTTACAGCGACTTGTAACAGACTCATGCACAAAGGTGCTTAATTAATAGCGATAAAGTATTTTAAATAACCCATAATACTTTAAATAACCAACAAATACAATTAATTATATATTCAACATATATATTCTCTGTATTCAATGGACTATCCTATATATTCAATGGAATGCCAACCAGCCTGTGAAATGATAACTATAAAAAACTGACTGTTATCTTTATTTAAAATATATTAAAGCTCAAAAATGCAACATGGGACATCACATTTATAAGCAAAAAGTGCAACATAAGTTTTATTTTTTTTTATGGTGACAACCTATCTTATGAGACGATCATTCAGTGTCTAAGGAATATTTCTACCTACATAAGAAATATTTATGCATATGACCAAATACTAGAAAGAACACTGAAAATTAATATTTGATCTTAGAGGGTGGCATAATTTTAACTCAATTTCTTCTTTCTTTTTATCTCTGTTACTACTTACATAGTTAGCAATATTCCATCAAGGACACAAATTAGGTTCCATTTAGTTGGCACAATGCCATCTGGGCAGAAAGGAAAAATGCAGCCAACATTTATTGTGCTTCTCCTCTACACCAGGCACTGGGCATACAGCAGTGAACACAGCAGATGAAGCTCTGTTTCCTGGGAGCTGGCATTCTCGTTGGGGGAGTATAACAGCAACACAGTGAGCAAATGAATATATGGCATATCTATACTGACACAGTAACTGCTCGTATAAATGCCTGTGTGATACAGACACAGAATCAAACACTCCAGGACTTCCTATTGCCACTTTTCAGAGTCAGACCATGACCAACATTTGATATGCTGAGTGTATCAGTTTCCTATTGCTGCGGTAATAAATTTCCACAAACTTAGTGGCTTAAAACAGACCAAAATCTTTTGCTTCTAGAAGTCATAAATCCAACAGGAGTCTCACTGGGCTAAACTGAACGTGTCAGCAGGGCTGTGCTCCTTCTGGAGGCTCCACAGGAGAATCTGTTTCCTGGCTCTTTCCAGCTCCTAGAGACTGCCCACATTCCCTGGCTCATGGGCCCCTTCCATCTTCAAAGCTAGTAATTATATCACTCCTACCTCTGTTTCTGTCATCACCTCACTTTCCCTGACTCTGCTCTTCCTGCCTCCTCCTTTCACTTATTAGGTCCCCTGTAATTACAATGGGTCCACTCGGATAATCCAGGATAATCTCCCCATCTCAAAGTCAGCTGACTAGCAACCTTCATTCCATCTGCAACCTTAATTCCCCCTTGCCACGTAACAGAACAAATGCACAGTTTCCAGGAGTTAGCATACGGGCATCTTTGAGGGGGAGGGGGAGAATATCCTGCCTGCACACTGGGGTAGCTTCTTGTTGAACTCCCTGGCAAGAAAAGTTCAGTGAGCTCTTTCCTCAGAGATGTTTAGCACAGTGGAAACCACCATTGTCTACCTGTGAGACTGTGGGCAAGTCATCCCGGCTCCAATGAGGGTAACACCTAATCCATGGTTCTGTGGAAATAATTAAGTGAGGTAAAATATGTGAGAGATGTGAACCTGGAGCACACAAGGACCAGTTGGTTAACATCAGACAAATTTAGCTGTTCCTGAACCCCTCTATCCATCAACTAAATTTCTTCTTAAATTTCAAACTAAAACCTGAAGAGGCATTCTGGAACACCACGGGAATTAGCCAATGGCTTGTGACTCACCCTTTCCTACATTCCCAGTGAAAGAAATGTAGAAATACATAAAAAGATGATGAGTGTGGATGAGTCCCTGAAATGCAAGAATGGAACATGACAGGCGGACCATGGGAGCGCACGCTGATCCCCAGGTGTGAACTCCTATCTCAGGAACATGAGACTGTTGCTGCTGAAAGGAACTGCTTTCAAGGGCATTCCCCACCTCATAAATACATCTTTCTACATCCATCCATTCTGAGACCCCAATTCCTGGAAATACAACTCACAAAGGGAAAAGAGTGGATGGATGGGGGGTCTACTACCTTCCAGAGAATAACAGAAAACAGGAGAGATGGAAACAGCCACGGGAGGGATTCAAACTGAGGTGACAGATTTTCATGCACCGTCTCTAGATGGAAGAACTCGGAAGAAGCAGCAACTGACCGAAATTGTATGAATAAAGCTCCAGCTAAATGTAAATATTCAAACTACCAGGCAGCAGGAGCAGGAGAGCCCCTCCCCAGCAAGCTGAGTCGCCCTAGAAAAGTCAACATAAACACAGGGAATTTGGCCAAGGACCATGAACACCAACCACACCTTCCACTGAAGACATGCTAATGGTACCCTGACACAATGTGGCAAGGTGAGCGCTCTGGAAGGACAGGCAGGTCTGTTCACAGGCACACCCACAGCCTGGATCTTCTCTTTCAAAAGTGGATAACTCAAGAAAACTTTGAAGATTCTCTGCAACATAAAAATTTATAATAATTTTTTTCAAATTTATTAAAAAAAAACAACACTTCCCAAAATAATTTGTTACAGGAAGGAAAAGTACATTTTCGGAAGAATCTATTTTGTAAATCTCAATGACATGGAAGGAAACATGGGATATAGGAAAGAAAAACTGAAAATGGACAGAAAGGCTAAGATTGCAATGGGAGCTAGCTAATATGGAGGCAGACAAGATATGAAATGGTGAAAAAAACAGAAATGCATGAACAAACTTAAATGTAATAAAAGGCAGGAGAGCAGACCCAAAGTGCTAAACATCAAATCATTGAGGAGAAAAAAAATTGAGAGACTTGTAGAATGATGAGGAAATGACAAGAGGGAAATGATGAGAGAGAAGATGGTCGACACGGAAGACAGTTCATGTTCCAAGAAAAATGAGCAAAACAAATGAAAAACCACAATCAAAAGTCACATTCTCTGGACAAAAGGAAAGAAACTTAGAAATTAATATTTTAAAATATACACATAAGAACACCCTGACAACCTAGAAATTAAAAATCATGCTCCTAACTAATAAATTGCAGAAAAAATAAAAGTACAATTACAAGACAATTTGGAAAGCATAATAATGGCTCGAGGACATTTTAAAACTTTTAAAGTGAATCTAAAGCTGCCCCACAAGGCAAATGCCCCACTAGTAAGAAAGACTACAAATATATGAATAAAGCACTTGATTCAAGATGTTAGAAAAGCAAACAAAGGAATGAAGACAGGATTTTAAAGAACCCTTAAAGCTGTAATCAATGATTCAGAAAACAGAGGAAAAACCAAAACTGATGAAGGTACACAAGAGATGGATCTTCCAAAAGTAATAAAATAAACCAAATACAGTCAGATTTGATCAATAAAAAAAGAAAAACACTTAAGTTAGTAATGAGAAAATGTTACATAACCACAATTACAGAACAAGTTAAAATTTAAAAATGAAATACATAACATATAATGGGATTTAAAAAGTCTTAATGAAATTGACATTTCTCTGGGAAAACAAATTACCCACACAGAAAAGTAGCAATGGAAGAAACTGAAAAGTCTGTCCAGAATTACCTTCAATAAGTCTACAGGCCAGGCAGTACTATAAGTGTTCTTTCAAATTTTAAAATTACAGATGTTTCTCAAACTTCATAAAATATTCTAGAATGTAGAAGAACACGAAAATCATCAATTTGTTTTGTAAAGTTAGTGCACGCTAACACCAAAACCTGGCAAAGAAGCTACATGTCAATCTCTGTCATGACTATAAAAGCAAAAATTCTATAGAAAATATGAACAAATCAAATCCAACATCATATTAAAAGAAAAAACATACCATGACTATCTATGGTTTACTTCAGCTGCAGCTTCATATGGATGTTGACTTACATTATGTTATATTAAACACTTCAATGAATGTTAACAGGGCATTTGACCACATACAACATCCATGCCTGAGTTTTTTTAAAAACGCTTGGAAAAAGAAAGAAAAGGAAAGTTTCACAGCATAATGAAAAGTAACCAACTTAACCAAAAACCAATAGTAAAAAACGATTCAACTACAGCGTGAATCTACAAGTTTCCTATAACAGCAAATTCTTAGAAAATACAGGGCATTGGATTGTATAACAAATTTATTTTTAAAATTACTTACATAGTTTAAGATTTAAGAATAAAATAAAAAATAAATTATAAAGAAGAAATATTTTTAAAAAATATATAAAGAATGAAATAATAGCAACAATAAATAATAATACCAAAATAACTTTCACAAATAAATGTAAAAAAGAAATAGGGAAATAATTTATGAATCTTGACAGATATTTCTAAAGCCTTTACCAAATGAAGAAGCACACTATGAAAAGAAGACTCAGTGCTGTAAGATGCCATTTTTCCAAAAATTATTTCTAGATTTGTCAAAACCCAGAGGCATTTGGGCAAAATTTAACAGAGATTCTAAAGCTCACCTGGAAGGATAAACGAGTGATAACAGCAAATGATTTTTTTTTTTCCAAAACAAGAGGAGAGGAGTCTTGCCCTATCAGATAATTAACATGCTAATAAACTACAACAATTAATTAATGGGTAAATAGGACAAAACAGACATCACAAAAACTTCTAGGACATAAGAGAATAAGCATAGAATAAAGGTGGCACCACAACTGCGTGGGTAAAGGAAGGATTATTCAATAAACAATTTAACTGTTAAGTCTGTTACTCTGTTGAAGTTAAATCTTCATCTTACCCCAAAATAAATTTCAAATGAAGTAAACAGTTACACTTTTAAAAAATTAAACTATAAAAATAGGGGGAAAAAGACATAAAGGATGATGTGGAATAAATATATGATTGAGTTCCCAGATCTAAGAATAAAACAGTGAAAAAATACAAGGGAAAAGAGACATAGTTTCAACTAGATAAAAATGAAAATCTTTCTGTATGTCAAAAAAACAGGTAAAACTTCTGAAATGGGATAAAAGATTATTATAGAGAGAATATAAAAAAGAGCTCTTACAAATCATTAAGAAAAATACTGTTGAGCCAGCCCTGATGGCCTATTGGTTAAAGTTCATCACTCTCCACTTCAGCAGCCCAGCTTCCATCCCCAGTCAAAGAACCATACTCCTTGTCTGTCAGCAGCCATACTGTGGTGGTGGCTCACAGAGAAGAACTAGAAGGACAATGTACTGAGGCTTTGGGGAGGGAAAGAAAAAAAAAAAAGAGGAAGACTGGCAACAGATGTTAGTGCAGGGCTAATCTTTCCCAGCCAAAAAAAAAAGTCACATTTAAAAAAAAAAAAAGGGGTCAGGCCGGTGGCCAACTGGTTAAGTTCACATGCTCCACTTCAGTGGCCTGAAGTTTAGTCGCTTTGGATCCTGGGCTCATCAGGCCATGCTGAGGCAGCGTCCCACATAGCACAACCAGAGGCACTCACAACTAGAACATACAACTATGTACTGGGGGGCTTTGGGGAGAAGAATTAAAAAAAGGGAGATTGACAACAGCTGCCAATCTTTAAAACAAAAAAGAAAAACATTGTTATCCCATTGTAAAACAAAAGGACAATGGACATGAACAAATTTTCCTCACAAGGAAAGAAATATAAATGGCCAATAAACATTTTTTAAAATATTCAGCTCCACTAATAAAGAGGAAAGGCAAACTACAGTAATGAGATACCATCTCTCTGGAATCAAACTGAATAAAATATCTAAAATAATCATTCAATTCTGGCAAAGAACACTGAATGAAGCACTCTCAAACACTGCTGTTGGAATTTCTAATTTGCTCAAATTCCTGGAAAGGTACATAGCAGTATGTGGTAGCCTTTGTAATGGGTACGCACTTTGACACTGAAATAGCAATTCTAGGAATCCCACCTGAAGAATTTGTCAGAGATTACCAACAACCTCAGCACAAGAATGTTCATCAAGGGGAGGATACAGAAAATACCTAAATTTCTCAAATGGAGGCCTGAATAAGTAAATTATGGTATAATCAGAGTATATAATGTAATAGTTAAGACCACAGGATTTGGAACCACACAGCCTGAGTTCACACTCTACCTGGCCACATAGAAACTTTGTGAGCTTGAGCAAGTTACTTATACTCTTGTGTCTTATTTTTTTTTTTGCATGTAAAATGGAGATAATACTGGTACCTCCTCCATTGGATGTCGTGGGGATTAAAGGAGTCCTTACAGATAAAGCACTTAGAACAGTGCCTCAAGCAGGCTGTGTTCAGTAAATGTCACTGTTGTAACACTAAGAAAAACACCGTGATTTTTAATATTATTATTATGCAGACATTAAAAATTATTTTTCAAGTTTGACATCATGGAGAAATGTTTATGATTAGTTAAAAAGCAGAATCCACCAATTCTGCATAACCTCTTCTAGAAAATAGAAGAGAAAAGAATACTTTCTAATTCATTTTACAGGTTCAGCAAAACCAGACAAAAATAGTACAAGAAAAGAAAACTACGACCAATACCCTGGGTGATCACAGACACAAAAGTCCTCAACAAAACATGACCAATTCAAATGCAGAAAAATATAAGATGAAAAACACACCATGATCAAGTGGAGCTTATCCAGGGTATGCAAGGCTGATTCCATATTCAAAACTCAATCTGCATAATCTACCATTTTAACTATCCAAAGAAGAAAAACCATGGGATTGTATCAATCGATGTGGGAAAAGCATCTGACAAACTTGAATATCCATCTCTGATAAAAATTCTCAGCAAACTAGCAGTAGGTGAGAATTTCCTCAACTTGATAAAGGACATCTATGAAAACCCTACAGCAAACATCATATTTAATGGTAAAGGACTGAAGGCTTTCCCCCTAAGATCAGGGATAAGGCAAGGATGTCCACTCAAACTCAATATTGTATTGCAAGTCTTAGCCATTGCAATAAGGCAAGAAAAGAAATTTTAAAAACCTGGATCTGAATGTTTACAGCAGCTGTATTCATAATTACCAAAACTAAAAACAACCCCAATGTTCTTCAACAGGTAAATGGATAAACAAGCTGTTGTACACCCATATAAGGACTACTACTTAGCCACATAAAGGGATGAACTACTGATACGTGCAATGACTAGATGAATATGAGAGGCATCATGCTGGGTGAGAGAAGCAGTGTCAAAAGCTACAAACTGCAGGATTCCATTTGTATGACATCCTCAAAAAGACAAACCCATAGTGACAGAGAACAGACCAGGGGTTAGAGATGAGGGAGGGTGTGACTACAAAAGGACCGTTTGAGGGAGTTTTGGGGGGCTGATATTTCTGTTCTGTATCCTGAATGTCAGTCAATTTGACTATATGTTAATTTGAAAAAATTTTAAAGCAGGATCCAAGACACTATATATGGTATGACATCAACTTTGAAATAGATAAGGGAGGAAATATACCACAATGTTGGAAAATACTGGAATAGACCGGTCCTCGTGCCTAGATTTACCAAAACTAAGTGCAATGAGTTTTCTTTCAGAACACACCCCAAGAAACACTTGTGATTTCAAACAACCAAACCATGAAATCCCACTCACAAGGTCATTACCATCAGGTTTCAAACTCTGGGTTAAGGTCCCAGGAAACTTTTCTCTCTTTGGAAGTTACGCTCAGATCACAGCCTAGAATTGCAACCATCAGGGATTTAAAAGAAAAAGTTGAAATCTTATAAGCTCAAAGACTACTAACAAGAAAAATTAAAGGGCACTCATTTTCAAAACTACCATTCTACTGGTTATGTGAGGTGACTACCCAGGCAAAAGGTGAACCAACGATATTAACTCTCTCCTAAAGCCAGCTCAGAGTGTCCTAAGAACCAGTATTTCTGAATAAACAAATCTCTTGTTCACTATAAGAAGTAGCTCACCCCGAAATTCCCTAATTTTCCCCATATAGTGACCATAACTGCATGCCAAATAATTCCCATCAAGATTCAAGCACTTCAGAAACATTTCAGAATTTGAAACAATTTCACCCAGAGTCTACTTGCATAAAATGTATCTCTAACCTTAACTTTCCGCTGATTTTTCTGTAAGTATTTAGTAAGCATGGAGTCAGGGTTCTTGGAACTGGGTTCTGGCACCAGTTCAAACTCTCTTTCACATCAGTTTCCTCAAACATAAAATCAGACGTTAAGATACCACGGTCCCCAAGATCTCCTTCATCTCAGTACTCTGGGAGACAAATAACGGTGAAAGCAATATTGCAAGGAGCATGGCTAAACTGCCTGAATGACCAAACAACTTGAATAAACTATTTTCACTGAGCATTCATTCAGAAATATTGTGCAAATGACAGAAAAAAATTATCCATCAAACAAACAGTGAACTAGCCATGCGCAGCCTTTATCTGGCACTTAGCTCAGGTTACTGTACCTGAAAGTAATAAAACTGCAATGAACGGGAAAACACTCCATGTCCTAATCTCACTAATGTAGATGGACCTTATGCTCATTTCCCTGCCCCCAACTAATAAGCAGTCTTTTGTACAGAGCAACATTATTGGTGGAATTTCCCTTGAGTCTTAAAGTTATAATTTTTAATTAATTTTATTTTTGCCATAGGTCATACGAGTTACTTTACTGTTCCTTTTATACAAAAAGGTACATGGGGCATGCATGGTTATAAAAGGGCAACACAAGTTATCCACGTAATGTTGGATTTGTCCAATATTTTGACTGTAGTGGTTTAGGAACCTACACAGGTAATAAAATTATACAGAACTTACACACACAAGCGTATGTGCGTGCACACACACACACACACACAGAGTACAAATGATGTGGGGAAATCTGAATAAAATTGGTGGATTGTATCCATGTCACTACCCTGGTTAAGATGATACTAAAGTTTTGCAAAATGTTACCACTGGGGAAAATGTACAAGGAATCTCTCTGTATTATTTCTTACAAGTGCATGTGAATCTACAACTCTCTCAATAAAAACTTCAATTTAAAGAAAAGGATATGGTGACAACTACACCTCCCCATACTTTTGACCATTAGCACCCCCAGGAGGCAACAAGTCTTAACGAGTTTCATGGGTACAGAAGTTAAAAGACAGAAAGGAGGAAGGCAGGAAGGGAGGGAGGGAAGGAGGAAGGCAGGAGGATTTAAATAACTTGGGATGGTCCTGCAATGTGTCAAAATAAATTGTTCAGCTCTTCCATACTCACAGTTGTCCTTGAGCGCAGGAGTGTTTCTGCTGAATGCATGTCCCCCATCCCAGCTTCCTCTCCCATTGGATTCCCAGATGTAACCAGGTCTTTTCCCTCAAGACAGGACACTGAGTGACCTTTCTCTGGGAAATCTGACCACCCCTGATAAGAGATCTAAAACTAGAGACATGGAGTACTGCCCAGTGACATGGCCCAGTCAGGTCACCTTACAGAGACACAATCAACAGACCCCTCTCCTTGCAGTTTCCAATCATCTTTTTAATGGCCTCACTTAAATATGAGTAGATGCCAAGGATCACTTGACATTCAAAGAAAGCACATAATAAGAAAAACAAAACAAAAAACAGACAACAGCAACTTGGAGAAACAGAGTCCATTCAGAGAAAAGAAAACTTGAAAGACACTATTAATATACCTAGGGATAGAAGAGATGATACTGTATTGATGAAGCAGAACAGGATGCTACTAAAAATAACTTCCAGCAGCAAAATGAGCTCTTGGATGTTAAAAATACAACAGCAGAAATTAAAGGCTCAGTATAAGATTTGGCAGATACAATTAAGAAAATCTATAGAAATTAGAGCAAAAAGCTGAGAAAAAGTAGGAGAGAAAAGATAAGAAAGTCAGAAGATCAATCCAAGAAGTCAAACACCCAAATAACAGACAATCCAGAAGGAGAGAGGATTTAGGACGGAGAAGCCTAAGATGAGTTCCCAGATCTGAAGGATGTAAGCTTCCAGATTAGAAGGACTAGCTGAGTGCCCAAGAAAATGCATGAAAGCAGTGCCATACCAGTCATGATACGACTGAACGTGAGGAGCAAAGAGAGCACGCATGGTCTTAGAGGGGAAAAAAAAAGGTTTCACCCAAAAATGTAAGAGCTGGGACAGCAACAGACTTCCCAGAGGCAAGGGTGGAAGGTAGAAGACAACAGAGCAATGCCTTCCAAATTCTGAAAAAAAAAGTGTTCTAACTGAAATTCTTGACCCAGCCTAACTGTCTTCTACGTGTTGGGGTAGAATGAATATATTTTCAAACACACAATGTCTCAAACCTGTTTTGTTATTTCCATACCCCATCTGAGGCACCTGGAGTGTGTGATCCCCCAAAATGTATACCACAAATGAAGGAATGAACCAAGATAGACACATATGTGGGTTTCAGCAAACAGGGTTTTCAACATGAGGAGAACTGGAAAAAAAACAAAACAAAACAAAACCACGCAGGATGAAGTTGAAGGGAGATCTCAAGATGACAGCTGGGCAGCAGGTTTAACAAGCAACCTGTCCAGACTAGCACAGGCCAGAAGAATCGGGTAAACGTTTCTCCAAAAAGAGGACTGGGTAGAATATCTAACGGCATTGTACATACGAGGAGGAAACTCTGGGCTTCAATTAGCGGTAAAGGCTTAGAAAACTAAACAGACAAATATTAATTTACCTTCAAGACAGAAAAATTAAGCCCAGGATACTTCACAGGTCAGCTATGAAGAACGCTGCTGTGGCCGTGATAAGGTAAGTACTGACCATTGGTCTAACCCAGAAGTGCCCACTCTTGGCTGCACGTGGGAGCCACGCTTCTCATTTCAAAATAATCCCAATGCCCAGGCTACGTCCCGGAACTTTACATCAGAATATCTCGGGGGGTAGGACTCAGACACAAGTAAAGTTTAAAGTTCCCCGGTGATTACAATGTGCAGAGAAGATTGAGACCCAAGGAGCTAACCAAAGGTACAATTTTCACCCTCATGTATACTACCTGTAGCAACTGCTTATAAACTTGACTTTCAACAGGCAGCTGTATTCCACCCAGACAGCCTACCAGTAATCAAAATCAAAATGTCCAAAAATGAGTGTCTCATGTCCTTTCTTAAAAGTGGCGCTACTGACCTCTTGATGTCAACCTGTGGCACCCCCTTTCTCCTGGACGCCCAGACCCCTCCTCATCCACTCTGTTCTCACCTCAAAGTCCTGTTCAAGAAAACCTCTTGTTACTTCCTGTCCTCCACAGGTTCAGATTCCACAGCACTCCCAACGACTTTTGCTAAGGTCAAACAATGCAGAAGCACAAAGGGAAAGACACAAAGTTGCAAATGTGAAATTCCTTCAAACTAGGTCACAGATGCGCTTACTTTGTCTGTTCACGCTCGCTCTCCTAGAAACAGCGATTGACAAACAAGGAATATCATGATTTAAGTAAGTAACTTTTACTGGTTTGGACAGCTCCAGAAATGATCAAGGCCTTTCCCCTCCAACTCTCACCTAATCTCTAAACTCTAGAGTTCAAAGGGTCATGACCAACATGCTCCAAGGTCACAGATGGGTCCAGGTAAATTGAGTCTATATGCAAGCCTCAAGTACGCATGCACTGCCATTCTAATCCTAGCGCTCCCCTTGCTACACATCAATCTCATGAAAAGGCCAAAGCTTCATTTGGGGTCTGTGCCTAAAAACCTCATCATCCTGTTGTAGTCTCCCGTGGTGTTTAGCGTACCAATTTACATCCTCACCCGCAGTAAATGAGAGGAGCTGTCTCTCCCGTACCTTTGCCAACGCTTGATACTATCACGTTTTCATTTTTGCCAATCTGATGTGGAAAAATGGTATTTCGTCATTTTTAAATGTAGATTTCCCTGATTCGTCTTAAGGCTGAGGATTTTTATTTGTGTCTATTGGCCATTTGCAACTGCTTTTTTGTGAACTGCCTGCCCATACCTTTTGCTCATTTTCCTGTGAGTTTGCCTTTTTGTCTCCCAGTCTTTACCAACCTAATTCCTTTTATTTTCCAGGTTCCAGCTTCTCCTGACCACCAACACCTCCTCCACGCCATGCTCTACTTCTCATTCAACTCTCTTATAATTCTTGAAAATTAGTTGTTCAAAGCCTGTCTTCCTACTGAAGTCTGAGCACCATGAGGATGATACTGTGGGTGTCAGTCTCAGACACCACCATCACGCCAGCAACTAGCAAAAAGCCTGCCACGTGTTCACTGAATGAACACACGAAGGTCTGTGTCTTGTACCAGTCGGGTCAGGCAGGAACTCACTCAATGGGTGCCACTGAAGAGAGTTTCATAAGGGACCATTTACAAAGGTGGGGGAAGGGCTGGGGAAACCACTGAGGGACAGTGAAATCCCCAGGGCGTGTAATAAAGGGGAGCATTACCACACCCAGGGATGAGGATGAGGAGAGAGCAGCAGGTGGATCCTAAGAGACCTGCAGCCACAGGAGAGACTGGAAGATGTCGTCCAAGTCTGAGAATTATGACTCGATGATTCAAACTGTCTGGATGGCGTCCATCACCACCTCACTCATAGAAAACCTTCTTCCACTTGAATTCTTAACACTTCAAATTCTCAAATTCTACAAGATAACACCACATTTGAAACCACTGCAAATGATAAACAAAAATCATCACCAAACAAGCTCTCCAGACATGGAAGGCAGGAAAAGACCAGAAAAACTCAAAGTACCTTTCTCATAGTATGGCCCATTTGCTATACAACTTCAAGGATGTTTTCTGAACTCTCCATACCTCAGTTTTCCCATTATAACAATCTGTGTACTATTATTCCTCCCCAACAATTATTTTGCTCAAGGAAAAGAAATCTCCTTAAAGAAACTAGAGTTGCCAAAATCCTGTCCTATCAGCCAGCTTCCGCCAGACCTTGGAATTCTCAGCAAATGGCTGGGTTTGCAATTCTTTTGGCTTTGCCAACCCTCCAGGGTAAAAAAAATCTTCCCACAAGGATTCGAGGCTTGCAAGGAGGAAATCTTTGAGAAAAATCTGGGTTGATGAGCAGCTAAGAAAAGCCAGGAGGAAAGAGACACATCTATATATGTTTAGGCAGAAAATAGAAAAGGTTGAAAAGCAATGTGTTTCTAAAATACTCTTCTATGAAAGCAACCTTCTGTTACTCCTCTACTCGCCAGTTGACTGAAAAAGGCAGTGTGATTCCCATTTCTATTCACGTCCTCCTAAGCCGAGGCTAGGCAAGGCAGCGGCACGCAGCTCGGACGCCGATGGGCTTGGGTTCAAATCCTCTCACTTAATGAAGTGGCACTGGGCACAGCACTCATTTTTCTGCAGCTCAGTGGGAGCCCATGAAAAACCAGTGGCAACATGGAATTTGCTAGACTGGGGGCAGAATTATAAACCACGAAAATAAAGTGTGTGCCAGTCGGTGGGTTCCTAATACACAGTAGCTAATTTTTATCACAAGCACTGTAGTACAGAAACCAAAAGCGCTTCTTTACGTAACAAATAGGTGACAAAGGTCAGGGAAGTTCAGAGGGTCCCTGATCTCCCGCAGCTTGGAATCTGGTGAAGAGGAGATGTTTCTCAAATTATAACCAAATAAATACAAAATTGCCACTGTGATAAATGCTATGAGGGGATAACAGCGTGCTCAGAGAGCAAAATGGGAGACCTGGTTCCATCAGGAAGATCTTGGGCACCGAAGTGCCGGATAAAGGATTAAATAGCTGCAGCGGTGACAGCAGGACCAGTACATGCTAGAGGTCTGGGGCCAGAAGACGTGTCGCCTTTCTGAGGAGAAGAAAAGCCAGAGTGGTGAAGCGTGGAAAGGGGAGGACAGGGAGGGGAGACAAAGCTGGAGAGCCTGGCAAGGCCTCTCTGTAAACCACACGAGGGACAGAAAGGTCATGGTCACAGACCTCTGAGAATGGGAAGGCACAAAGCTCAAGATGGGCTCTCAGATCTGCAACTGAAATTTGCAGCTCAGATCTGCACAGCAACCCTATTTTCAAACACCACCACTGGACCCCACACCAGTTAAGATGAGTAGCAATGTTTTCATGGTTGGAAGGTATTTCAAAAATTACGTGTGTGTGTATACATACAAATGTACATACATACATACACACACTCCAAGTATAAACACACACACACTCCAAATATATATATACACACACACATATCATTTACCTCCTTGGGAAACGTCTGCAATCAGTCCTAAGTTATTATCCCTTTGGATCCCTGGTTTTCCGAAGACGGCCACAACAATATCCTCCCAGTGCACGTGCTCTTTTTACAACGTACTCTGACACTCCTCCATTGAGTAGATGGTGGCATCTATCCCTGAACCTCGGCTGACATCTGTCACTCCTCGACCAACAGAAAATAGTGGAAGTGATACCATGTGACTTCTGAAGCGAAGACATAAAAATGCCATGCACTTCCACCTTGTTCTCTTGGAACGCGGCTGCCATGCTCTGAGGAAGCTCAAACTAAGGCATGTGGAGAAGCCATAGGGAGAGGCCACATGTAGGTGTTCTGGTTGACGGTCCAGCTAAGGGTCCAGCCAACTGCTGGCATCAACCCAAGACATGAGAGTGATGTTGCTTCCAGATGGCTCCAGCCCCAGCTGTCAAGTCACCCAGCCTTTCGATCTTTCTACCTGAGGCCCCAGACATAATGGAGCAGAGATAAGCTGTCCCCATTATGACCTGTCCAAATCCATGAAGAAAACAATAAAATTGTTGTTTTACGCTACTAAGTTTTGTGATGATCTGTTATGCAGCAATAGTAACTGGGACAGAAACTCGAAGCTTCTATGTATAATTTTTCTTATTCACTATCCACCCCCCTATGAACCTTCTAGAGGAGATGTCTATAACTACTCCTGAGTTAGAATTCCTGGTCTTTATCCACACTATTCTGGAGAAAAATGACCAGGCTCCTTACTTCAAAGAAAAATTAAACACTTTTAAGGCACTCAAAACATACAAAAGTAATCCATTCTCACGGCAAAAAATAAAGAAAACCCTTGTTAGCAAATCTCACACCTTACCTCAATCGGCTTTGAAAACAGGCATCAAAAATGAGATTTTCATCGGCAACAACTAAACAGAGCAACCCCAGGGCTTTTCTTCCTCCACAGCTGGAGGCCCCACATCTGCAAAGACAGTCTGCAGATTAAATACAGCAACAGATATGAAGTGTGCCTAGCACAGGGCCTGCCACCCAGGAGCCCACCCGATTCCAGCTGTTACTATTGCTTTGGTTGTGAGAATTAACATTTCCCTTGATTCCAGTGTTAACCCTTCCTGACCCAAATTTAACACTTGTGTCCCATCTCAGCAGAAAAGACTCTTCGCTGACTTTGGATAGATGTGAAGAAAGGGATCTCAGATTCCACATGATTAGAAACCTTATACAACATAATTGCCACACACCTCTATTTTGGTTTAGTAAAAGAACTGTCCTTTTTATAAAAAAAGAAAAATCAATATGTGTTAGAAAACAGGCTTCTGAGAAGTTACATTTAATCACTGTATGGCTTTCAAGGTGAATAAAAATATTACCTTTGATCATTATGAAGGTACCCCTTTGTGGTTATATAAATATTACAAAGCTGCACCCAGAAGGTGGCATGAATGCCAGGGAAGAGGGGTGCGATCAAAGAGCCAGGTCACCTCAGATTGGTTTTTTTCTCTACTCCTCAATTGCTGTGTGACCTTAAGCGAATCACTCAGCCTCTCCAAGTCGCAGAATCTTTTAAAGAGTCCAAACTCCAAACTTTTTCTCTATACTGAAAGGACCCTTAAGCAGAGTAGACCCCAAGTTTCCAGGGTAAAAGTCACTATTCAATGCTGAAGGTTGCTGAATGACAATCAAAATAACCATTTGCAGACTCATACACATTAATTAATATCTTATTATCTAAAAAAACCTGTGCCTTGTTGCAAAATACTACTGTGCATCACATAACGAAATTATCAATATCTGGTGGAAAGAAGGTGATTCGAGACAGAATTACAATTGGTACGCCATTTGGGGGAAATAAACAGAGGCTGGATGGCATCCTCGTACCACCGCTGGCTTTCCACTGTCATGGTCAGTTGCTGAGGTGGGAGTCTTCTTAAGGTCTATGTTTATAGGAGGGGGTGGAGAGGGAGTGAGAGGGAGGAGAGGAACATAAATGGAAGGAAGGACAAACAGAGCTCAAAGGAAGGGATGGAGAAAAGGGCTGTGCTATCCGAGTCAGCGACACCTGAACAGAAATGTCACCGCTAGGCAAACCATTTCAAAATGCCATTCTGGTCACCAGGATTCAAGTTTGCAGAGTGTCTGATACTCCCTCCCCCCAGAACATCCCAGCTTCCCCGGGGCCCAGGCAGCCCCTGCCACGGACGGCCTTAAGTGTATGGGTCACATTCTCCCCCCAGAAATACGTCTTTCATATCCTGGAAAGTGGTGGGAACTCTGTGATTCAGACAGCCTCAACAGGCAGGAAAAATGGCCGGCACGTAATCGACTTGGAATGGCCCTTTCCAAAGGTGTCATCAAGTACAGCCTGGCTTTGTACTCACAAAAATTGGGAAGATTAAAAGGGGGTTAATGAAAACCCTCTTCTTGAGAATCACCCAGTAACTGGTATCTGGCAGGTGTGCCTCTGCCCTTGGAGAGAGGTCCAGCTCCCCTCATCCTGGCACAGCCCCTTCCTCATGTCAGGCCCCCCAACCACACAACCTGGGATTCAGGGTGAATGGAGAGAGTCGTGGAGTCTGAACAGCGCCACTGAAGACCAGGACGGACTCTCCCATATTACCATATATGATGAAGTCTGTCAAGAGGTCTGCTAAGACCTGAACCAAGACCAACCATCTGCTTTTACCACGAAGCCTGAGACCAGCCATTCGGGGGACAGAGCTCTTTTTTAATTGACAGCACCTTTAAAAATATTTTACCATCACTATCAAAATGGCTTTATTCTGCACTTCATAACACCTCATATTAGAGTTATGTCTATCTTAACACCAAAGCACATATTTGTAACTGCTTTTTCTCACAACCATTTATATGGCTGTTTTCCCACGAACCGTGCCATTTGAACGGCCGGGATATAAAACGGTTTTACAACTGTTATTCTTCTAAGTCTTTCCTCCGTTTTTCAGACAGCTGCACCCCAGAGTCCAAAGTGTTTTCAGTGGACAACTGTTCTGAGCACATTTCTCCACAAGGTCCATTTCAGCTCAAGAAAGCCAAGGATAAAGATAAGACAAAAGTTGTGGGGTGAAGGGCGGACCCACTGCAGGGCACCAGGAGAGCAGGTCCAGAGCCGTGGGCGGTCCGGGCTAAATCATTTCTTCCCGAGCTGCCAAGTCCACAGAAGGGATCAGTCTTCCCAGTGAGTGGTCAGTTTAAGAGAACAAACTCATTCCTAAACACTAGCCAGGTGGCCAACACATTCTTCCTATCCGAAGTACTCAGCACCTGTTCTGGAAAGGCGGGGACGGAGCTTTCTGCCTGGTCCGGCCCGCCTCTTCTATACGGAGAACACTGGATAACTGTGTGTTCACCAGTCAACCAGCCCCCTTCAGGCCCTCAACGAGCCAAAGTGTACAGGTAGTTACCTGCAGAGGTACCGAGACAACTTTATTACTGGCCTTGGGGGACTTTTTTAGGGTACAGTCCCCAGCGCCGCGAACACCAGTCCCTCCAGCTCGTGGGTAAGAAGGACAGAGCCAAGAGGCACAGGCAGGGGTTCCCAGGGCAGCCAGGTGCCCCAGCGTGCCGGCCGCTTCTCCGCTGCGCGGTCCTCGCCCTCAGGGCCCCGTCTTCCCCAGCCCTCCGAGGGGCAGGGGGGGTCCTCGTGCCCGGCACCCCGCCCGCCGAGCCAGCCTGTTCGCCCCGCGCCCAGGCCAGGCAGCCCGAGCTGCCGGAGCCGCAGCGCCCACTCTGGGCAGGCAGCGAGCACTCACCATTATGCTCTTGCACGCTCGACAGCGACCAGAGCAGCAGCGCCACCAAGGCCAGGAAGGAGAGCTGGCTCAGCAGAAGGTCCCTCCGGCGGCTCCGGCGACGCTCGCGCTCCTCGTCGTCGGACGACGGCATCCTCGGGCAGCAGGACAGTGGCACCGGCGGGGGCCCCGGCGAGCAGCGGCCGCTCCTGTCGCGGGCGGCCGCGGCGGGGACGGGGGCGGGAGGCAGCCCTGCGCGCTGCAGCCGCGCGTCCTCGCTGCGCTCCAGCCCGGCCGCCGCCGCCTCCTCTTCCTCTTCCTCGCCGCTGCCGGTCTCCTCGTCTTCGTCCTCGTCGTCGCTATCGCTCAGTCCCTCCTCCCCCTCCTCCTCCTCCTCCTCGCCTCTAGCCCGCGCCGCCGCCTCCCGGCGCTCGGGGTCCCTCTCCTCCTCGCGCGCCATGGCTCCCACGCTCGGCGTCCGCGCTCGGCCTCGGGCGGCGGCGCGGCGGGGGCGGTGGGGGCGGCCGGAGGCGGGGGCGGCGGCGGCCGAGGAGGAGGAGCGGGGAAGGACCGGCGGGAGGAGGGCCCGCCGCTGGCCAAGTCCGCCGGCTGGCGAGGCCACCCCGGGCTGGCTCCGGCCTCGCCGGCTGCAGGAGCGCGTCGTGGGGCCGCCCGCCTACTCCATGGTCCGCGCGCGGGGAGCCGGGGCCGAGCCGGGCCGGAGCGCGCCGGGAGCACGGGGCGAGCGGTGCACGGGCAGGCGCAGCTCCCCGGAGCCTGCAGCGGCGCGGCGGCTCGGGCACGGGCGGGGGGCAGTGCCGGGGACGCAGCCCGGCGCTGGCCAGCGCGGCGGAGAGGGGGCGCGTGGGGAGGAGACTGAGCTGGGGAGGGAGCCCCGTGCGCAATCCTTAAGTCGTTCGGTGCCAGGGGAAGTGGGGCGGCGCAGGAGGCCCCCTCTCGGGAAGCACACGCCGCGGAGAGGCGGATCTCCAGGAAAAAGGATTCACCCCAAACTTTCGGGGAAACCAAGGATCTCTTCAGCCCCCTCCCCACCCTCTGCCCAGAGAGAAAGCGCTGCGAGTGCGCTTGGCTGCGCGCGCCCAGCCACCGGCCTCGCCTCCTCCCGCCGGCCTCCTGGGTTTCCCTCTGCCCCCTTGTGGGGATCCCCCTGCGCGCCAGGCTCAAGACCTGGAACGGGACTTCCCAGAGGCTCTTCGCCCACTGGGGTGTCCTGGCTCCCCCCTCTGGCCCAGGCTCACGCTCCACTCCCGATTATGCTGGACCAAGCCCCATGCTGTGTCTGAGGGAAGGGGGACAGCTGGCGCTGTCCCTGGACGAAGCCGCCTGAGGGTCCGTAGCCAACCTCAGGAGGAGGCTCCTGACCTTCTGCAGGGAGCATCAGCCTGCTCCTACCCCTGAGGTCAGAGCCCTGGTTCCCGCATTGCCCTCTCTCCGGTTCTATTCCTGCCCTCACCTGCTGCAGATGTTGACCGTCCTAGAGCCGACCGGGCCAGCAGCCCTGCAGAAGGTGCTCTTAGACCGGACACCTAGTGGTCTCAGGCACACCCACCCTCCCTCCTCGGGCTTGCCTGGCTTCCTTCCTGGTGCCTCCCTAGGGCTGCTGGCTAGGATGGTGGATACAGCCCTGAGGAGGAGATGCCTTTGTGGTGAGGTTGAAAACAAAAGGGACTGTTCCAAAAGACTCAACTGGAAACCAGGTGTCTGTCTGGAATGCAATCTGATCGCATCAGGGAATCTAGCTGCGGACATCTAGGGAGATGAGCAGGAAGGAGGGAGCCTCTGTACAGCCTTCTTTTCTCCTAGGTCTGGGATGACCCGCAGTGTCCAAGTTTGTCCCCACCTGTGGGTGACTTTCTAGCCCACAGCCTCCCCGATGACCCCAACGGCATCTGGGAGCAGAGTCATGGCAAAGGACATAGCAGGCCTTCATAGGTGGCTTCCTTTCCACAGAAGGGCCATTTCGCCCAACAAGGTTGGAAGACGTTTGCTTCCTGGGCATATCGTTCACTTACTGCCGTTCTCAGTTCTCAGTTTGGCATCTTCGCAGACACACAGAGGGCCTTCCCTATAAGGCCCGTGTGGCTGGCTGTCCCTTTGCTTTGATTGCCAGGTACAGAGGGGAATTTAAAAATACATAAGTTCTTCCAGGCTGGAGTGTGTGTAGAGAATTCTCTGGTCAAATTACCTCCATCAGACATCCAGAGACACAGAAAGGAAAGTTTAGGAGCTCAGAATATTCTGTCTTTCATTCAACTAACTAGGAAAGACACTCAAATCACTTTTTCTAGTGTAAATAGGAAAAATAAAAGTGAGAGAGGCAATTTGGAACTAATTGGGTTAGGGAATGAACACTAGCTCGGGGGAAATTGCCACAGACACAAGGAATTGTGTAATGTGGTGATGGGAGAGACATCCGGAAGAGAGCAGGAAGGAGGAGGCGAGAAACCAGGGATGGGCAATTGCCTGGAAATGCTCTCGGCACCTACAGTAAGAGGAAGAAAGGGCAAGAAGGAAAGGGAGAGACAGAGAGATCACTCCTGTGGCACAGAGAAATGATTTCTTAGTTAATGTTCATCCTGACAGATTTCAGAGCAAAGCGGGATATTGAAGTAAAGCAGAGACAGAGACCCCTGAGCAGCTAACCAGCACCCAGGGAAGGAAAACGGGGGCTTCTGGTCCCCAGCCTGACAGCCCCTTGGCCTAGTGGGTTCCTCACCCCGCATGGCAAAGGCTTCTCTGCAGGAATGAGAGGGAAGGGCCTTTCTTAGGTTGGGGAAGTCCCTCTGCTCCCCTCCCTCCAACAGGCCCACTTCGTGGGGAGTAGGCTCTCAAATCGGCTGTGAGCACTGGAGAAGGGAGACAGATCCCGGTGGGCCCCTCTTCCAAGGAAACCATTATTCTTGCCCTGCCTGCCCTCTCCTGGTCTTTGGAAGCTCCCCTGGGAAACTGAATTTTGGAAGGATCAGGAGCTGAAATAATTATTGTGCTATTTGTCTTTCACTATCAGGATCCTCATCAATCCTGAGGTAGCTTTTGCCTTTTATTTCTTAATCTGCTTGCATTTGATCTCACGTTTTGTGCAGGGAGACTTAGGGAGAAAATTCCAGGCCCTGACACATTAGTCTGAGAATTAGCTCGCTTGGAAAGAGTGGCATCTCCCCATGATGCGCTGGGGCCTTCCCCTTTCCAGGAATAAGACGGACGTATTTACATCGTACCTCCTCACTCTGGGCTGGAGGCTGGTGGTCATGGTTTGTGCCCCTGTTTTTGCCTCCTATAAACATTCCAGTTTCAGTTCCATGCAGACTTTGGGCCTGATGTGGGGACATCGAAGTGGTTCTTCTTTCTCACAGCTCAGCCTTTATGGCAAAGAATCCAAAGCCTCCCGTGACCACGTTCGCAGATTCTCAGCCCAGGGCAGCTCTGACATCAGCCAGTGAGCGCGGCCCTGTCTGTGCCAGAGAACCAGTGTCTTCTGTGCCCCCTGCATTATTTCCAGGTCTCCAGCCTCCCCTCCCCCACAGCACCCAGACCTGACAGAGCAGTTTCCACAGCAAAGCAAGGTGGTGTCTCTGTAACACCAAACAAGGCCACTTGTGTCAGACAAGCCACCAGTAGAGAAGGGAGAAGAGGAGAAAATCAGAGAAAAAACCATTTGCTCGATGAGGAGAAGGTAGCCTCCTCCCTGTGGCTGCCCTGTGACACAGAGAGATGTGGCCCGAGCAAAGGAGGGAAGATCACTAGATGTTCCCAGAAAACCTTTAAACACTCTAAGGCCAAGTGTTGGTGGATGGGGGAATAAGGGGGAAACTCTTCCGTGCAGTGCTCCTGGGACGGCCCTTAGATGTAGCACACCCTCCGTGCATGCCTGGAGACAAACAGCCACGCCTGTCCCTGCCTCTGTTTGGTCAGCCGTGGCACTGGCCGGACGGACCGCCTGCCCTGCGCCTCTGCATGTGCCACCCTGAACGTGCACAGTCACCCTGATTTGGAAAAACGCCACCTTGGCTCAGGAGGCCTGACAACTTATCTCCCTCCCCATTCTTGTCCACTGCCCTTATCAAAAAACCAATAAAACTGCTCCTTTAGACTTTTCCTGAGCTGTTAGCATTTTGACAAACACAGAATAATCACTCCTCGTCCACACTCCGTGTCATGAGGTATCTGAGAGCACCATGTCCACGGGGGGGGCCTCACGTTATTTTGAGTGTTCAGTTTACAACTGGATTTAAAAGAAACTGCTTATTTTCTAGTAGTTTCCAATTTTTAATTTTCTTTTTCTCCGACTGTCTGCATTTTCTCGGTGATTTTGACTCATTACGGGAATATGACTGTAGATTTGGTATTCTTAGTAAACCCTTGTCATATTCACAATTGCCCATCCTCTTTTTTTTTTTAATTTATTGCGGTGTAATATACTTACTGTAAAATGGACACAGCTTAGGCACTTAGCACAGGGACTTTATACATGTATATATATCCTACGTGGGCTCTGGATTACAACTTAGAACATTGCCTGCCCCCCTGAAGGCTCCCTTGTGCCAAATCCCCACCCCTCTCCCACCTCTCTCGCCGTGGGTCATTGTTGCCTGTCCTTGAACTTCAGGTAAACGGAGGCACTTTTGCTCAGCCTGTTCCTGTGGGCTGCATCCACACTGGTGTGTAGGGTTTTGTTCTTTTTCACACGCGTAGGTATGGACTGTTTTTTACCTGATGCTTCGATTGCTTTCCAAGTTTAGTGTAAGCCAAGAATAACCAAACCACTGCCTCTGGATCAGAGACACATGACCTCCCAGATTGGCTAGTTTTATAAGGAAAGTCAGCTGAAATTGAAACAGTCACCAGCTGCTTCTCAAACTGGTTACAGCACCCAAGGGTAACTGCAGAACAAGAGGTCAACTGGCAACCTCGGGGTCAAGCTTTTAAAGAAAAGCCTAGAAGTCCTAAGATGTGCATAAAATTTGGAAGTAATTTTTAATGGAAAAAGCACAATCCATCTTTTGTGCATTCTCTCCCCTCCCTTTTTCTTCTAAATGAGAGGAAAGCGGAATAGGCACAGGTCCCCTCAGGAAAGATTCCCACCCAGTCTGTAGCACAGCCATGGAGCGGCCTTTCAATCAAACGTTGGTGGACAGAAAAAGTACAAGGGAGCTTGAGAGAAATGTCACTTCCCTGCCCCGTGCTGAGGAGACAGGCTTCAGGAGGCCCAGAATTTGCATTATTCCCAAACTCTTCTGTGCTGAGGGTTGAGATCTGCTGCTCTACAGAAATGAACATCTTGGCATGTATTTTTGGTGGATCCTGGAGGGCAAATCTAAAAAGGAAAAGTATATTACCTCGCCATTTTTGTCAATATTTTTAATTGACTCGTTTTGAGGATTTGGAAGAAATAAAGACAGAGTACACAAACACACCCTATAGCTATGGCTATATCTATCTCCTGTTTCATAAGAGTGCTATTTTTTAAAAAATGACTCCTATAAAAAAATGATCCGGCGCCATGGCAATAATAGGTTAAAATTTTAAATCCTCAGAGGACAAAAATTAACTATTCACAATTTGAGCGGTTTGCTCATTCTCTCGGAATCATTTGAAAAGAAAACATGTAAACCGCGCTAATTTTATTTTACCGATGTGAACTTCAGCAGGCAGAATGCCGAGTACAGCAGGAGGACCCAAGGAGGGCCCTGGGGGCTTGTTTTCGCTAACATATAAATAAGAAGTTTAGGAATTCCGTGTTTTTAATCAAGAAACAGATCTGTAAAATGTATTATCATTTTTGAATTTCAAAACCTTATCCTGATAAAATGTGGTATACATGTTAAGTGGCAAAAGCAAGCTGCATTATGAGTTGCATAATGTCATGTTCGTAAAGTTAAGCAAAATCATCTGTGTATGTGTCTCTCTTTCTAGATACGTATATATAAACGAACGTATATAAATTATATTTCTATGTTAACGATATACGTGTATTTTTTTTGAATGATCAGCAATGGTTACTTCTGGAGGTGGGATTACAGGATTTGGGGCGGGGATCAGCGAATGAAGAGGGACTTTCACTTTTTATTTTATATTGATTTTTTATATTGGTTTTATATTTTTAGAGTTATTTTTCTGGCATCAAGATGTCCTATTTTTTTAATTTAAGAAATAAAGAAAAATTAAAAGAATCTGTTCATGTGTAAGCAGTTAAGACATGTTGACTTAAATTACAGGAACTGGCACAGTTTGACTTTGGCAGGCTGGAGGAAAAGGTTAGGTCCAGGGCCCAGGCCTGCCTTCCCTGGTGAGCCGTTTTGCCCAGCATTTCGCTGCCTGCCCTGTGCCCTGAGGCTTTTTTCTGAGGAGCCCTCAGATGGCAGAGCGGGAGCAGCCCACCCACATGGTGGCCTTTGCTGGCTAGAGCAGGAAGCTGGACTTCGCATTCTAATTTGGCCACAGATCTCAGATGCAGGCGTTTCTGCCCTGTGCCTCAGTTTCCTCACCAACAACTAGAAAGATGAAGACAACCCTTCCTTGGAAGGATGTTTGCAGCAATGAAGCATTTTGGAAATACAAAACTTTCAAAAGGAAGAGATGCCAAAGTCAGTCACCCTTCACACTTTAACATCACTGTGTCATCTGTATGAGGGTCACCACAGGAAAGCTCTCTTCCTCAAACACCTGGAGTGTAACTGCAGATTAGAATGCACTTCAGTTCAAGCCAAGCTCATCTGCCAAGTGTAACAGCCTAAGAGCTGTAAACACATGACCCATCACCAAGTCCCTGTCACCAGACAGACCCAAGATCAGGTTCTAAAACAGTGGGATGCCCGTCCCCACGTTGTACAATGCTGTATCCATTTCCTTATCTCATTTCATCCCCCAAGCTACCAGCTGCCCCAAGGAAAGGTTGCAAGTGCACACCGCTGACCTGGAAAAGCTGTGGTGATGCGCCCCCTGGTGGCAGCGGTAGACATCTTCCTGGGGGATTTCTGTCTGCCTGGGAGAAGTGCTTCCTTCCACCCTACCTGCCCTTGACTGGTTCAACTTAATGTCAGACTGAATCCACAGTCTCCTTCCTTTCCACATTTCTGCCCGGACAACATCTGATGTTGAGGTGACTGGGGCTATTTCCGTGAAAAGTGTCATTGGGATTCTACTAGGGAGTGCAGTGAACCTGCAGACTGCTTTGGGTAATATGAACATTTTAACTATGCTAATTCTTCAATCCATGAGCATGGAATATCTTTCCACTTCTTTGTGTCTTTCAATAATATCTTATATTTTTCAGTGTATAAGTCTAACATCCTTGGTTAAATTTATTCCTAGGTATTTAATTCTTTTTGTTGTGATTGTAAATGGGGTTGTGTTCTTCATTTCTCTTTCTGCTAATTTGTTATTAATATATAGACATGCAACTGATTTTTGTATGTTAATTTTGTACCCTGCAACTTTATGGAAAAATAAAAGACCCCAAATAGCCAAAGCAAACCTGAGAAAAAAGAACAAAGCTGGAGGTTTATCCTGATTTCAAAATATACTACAAAGCTGTAGTTATCAAAACCACATGGTATTGGCAGAAAAACAGACACACACAGATCAATGGACAGAATTGAGAGTCCAGAGATAAACCCACACATTTATGGCAGCTAATTTTCGACAAAGGAGCCAAGAACATACAGTGGAGAAAGGAGAGTCTCTTCAATAAATGGTCTTGGAAAAATGGACAGCCGCATGCAAAAGAATGAAAGTAGAACATTATCTTACACTATCCACAAAAATTAACTCAAAATAGGTTAAAGACTTGAATGTAAGACCTGAAACCATAAAACTCCTAGAAGAGATGACGTGCATCACACACAGTACTCCCTGTCCCCAGAGTGTGTTTCACTGGGGAGATTTCCTCAAAGTGCATCATCAGCTGTACTGCCTTAAGGTACTTGAATATTTCACTGGTTTACAATTAAATCGCTTCTTAGAAAGTTTACACCTGAGGTAGACAGGACTCATCTGTAGCATTTCCTTTCCAGACATTGAACTCCTTGGTACTCAAAATGCCTTCCGTAGGCCAGGAGCATGGCATCTCTTGGGAGCTTGTTAGAAATGCAGAATCTCAGGGCACACCACAGGCCTGCTGAATCAGGCTCTGCATTTTAACAAAATCCACGAAAGATTCTTTTGCATCTTAAAGATTTAGAAGCATGAATTGTATTGTTACTCCCTCTTAGATGAGATGACTAGGACTTCTTAACTACCCATGTTTATGGCTAACTATGAATTATAACACTCAAGGTTACATATACCAGTTTATTTTTTCAACTTTCCATGTCCCATTTGCTTTTAAACTCTTCTTGAATATAGAAAACCAACAAAATCAAATTCCTGACATTCAAGTAAAGTATTCTACAAGCAATAGATTCTGAAGTCCCCAAGGAATAAGAAATCCAGATACATCATTGGGCATTTAGCTGTGAATCACAAGTCCCTCCATTCTGGATAATATTCAAAAGAAGAATTTCTAAGTTAAATCCCATGCCTATTGTAAGCTATGTTAGTTCGTAACACCACCAGTGTATAATGCATTTTAAACACAAAATAGGGTATAAATTAAAATTTGAAAAAGTAGCATGAGAATTTGAGAATACAACTCTGCCTTGGTATAATACTTGTTATTTTCTTTCATAATGTTTCCATGCATAGTCTGTAATAGTCATATTCTCAATAGAATATTATGTCCAAAAATATCAAGTTTTTTAGTAGGATGACAAAAAGTATTAAAGGAATGAAAAAAAATTTCCTTGAGATATTAAATAGTAAAAGCAACAGTTTTTTTAAATTTTTATTTTGAACTAATTTTAGACTTACAGAAAGTTGCAAAAATAGTATAAAGAGTTCCTGTAGACTCCTCATGAACTTCCCCTAACGTTATCGCCTTGGATATCTATAGTATGATAATCAAATCTATAAAATTAACACAGGTACAATACTACTAACTAAATTACAGGCCGTATTCAAATTTCATCACTTTTTCTTCTGACGTTCTTTTTCTGTTCCAGCATCCTATCCAGGATCCCACATTGCATATAGTTATTATTTCTCCTTAGTCTCCTCCAATCTATGATGATTCTTTAGTCTTTCCTTCTCTTTCATGATTTTGACACTTTTGAAGAGTATTGATGGTTTATTTTGTAGAATATTCCTGAATTTAGGTTTGTCTAATATTTTCTCACGATTTGCATGAGGTTATAAATTTCTGGCAATGAAATGATGCTGAGTCCTCAGTGCATCATATCAAGGGGCTTGTGATGTCTGTGGGAGATCAGAGACACCTCAAAATGTGTCTCTTTCACTTGGCTATTTTTAAGAACAAAAGACTCTGAAAGAAACATGACCTTCCCCCTATGTGCCTAAAAGAATTTAAGATAAAGGGCCTGTCTCAGGGCAGGCTGTCACTCTAGATAACTCTGGGTGTCCGTAGACTGGGAGGATCCTTGCCAAGCTCACTCTTATCAAAGTTATGTTTACCAAACATTTGCTTTTCCATTTCCATGTGAATTGCCTTCCTCCCCTTTGAAATCCCAAACCATTACCCCCATCATGCTCCTTCATCTTTAGTTGAAGATGATATTTAAGCTGGCACCTCAGCCATTTTGGTGAGTTGCTCCGTTTCCCTGAGTGTCTCCCATGTATACATGTTGTAAAGCTTTGTTTGATTTTCTCCTGTTATTCTGTCTCATGTGAATTTAATTCATAGCCCAGCCAGAAGGACCCAGAGGGTAGAGGACTTATCTTCCTCCCCTACGTGTCAATATGTCTTATTACTGGTGTTGTTAACCTTGAGCACTTAGAGTTGATATCTTGCAGGGAGATAACTTAGAAGCTATGCAAATCTTGTTTCTCCTCAAAATTTCACCCATTAATTTTAGCATCCTTTGGTGGATCTTGTCCATAATAATGATTACTGTGGTATTCAACCATTTTATAAAAAGTTGCTTACTGTTTCCTTGAAGCATTTGTAACTACTAGAGAAGACTTACGTGTGTGTGAGTAGGCTGGGAATTTGAGGAGGGGAGGGAGCTGTGTTCAGGCAATAAACAATGAGTGGTGGGGAGAGGAAAACAGAAGGGCCTCTCTACAGGTTGTATTTCCATCCTATGTTGCTATCCCAGAGAAGTGCTTATTTAAGTGCAGCACCCAACCTTAAGACTGCCTACATAAGATTTCACGACCTCATGAATCTACCAGTCAAGGAATCGAGGCTTATAAGACTTAGAGTCTTGTCTTTAAAAGAAGAACAGTGCTGTTCAGAGTGGAAAAATCTAATAACTGCCTATATGATCCCAAACCTAGTCTTAGTAAAGTACATGAATTAAGCTGAGGTAGTAATTTACAATCAAATAGATTGCATTTTTTATTTTTAAGTCATCAATATGTTATTAGTATTAATCAATTCTTTTGATAGACACCATTTTTGTCTCTGATTACTTGAAGTATAAGAAATCTTTGGTCAGTCCTATTGGGTATTATGCTATTGGTGGCCACCAATTTCAAAATGTCATAGTTCAAAAGTGTTTTGCTTTGTTTTGTTCTTAAAACATGCATTCTTCTCTCTTTGTATTTCAGAGAAACTTCAGAGGCACTAAAGTTACAACAAGGGCTCCTTGCTCCACACAGCAAATCATTTTTATTCCTTCCTAAGCAACAATATCTGATTCCAGAACTATAAGTGAATATTCTGCCAAAACCAGGGCTCAAAGGAACAAGGAGCTATTTTTGGCTTTTCCACTGATATTCAGGATTAGGAGAATGTCACAACCACAGATGCCTTCATTTCCTCGTTTATAAAAATGCCAGTTTCTTTCCTCTTTCAAAGATAAAAAGCTATAACATCATCACTCATAGTGGTATAGAGTTATCAGGGAATTTCAACTTTCTGATAGGAGGAATTGCTAACCCCTCATATGGTGATCGCAGGCATAAAGCTTTTGATCTTTCTGAATTCCTCATTATAGTAATCATCACATGTGACATGATTACTGAGATGTTCTATTATACCACAAAAATCTCAGATAGGCAATGTTTCACCAGCTCTTTAAAGTTCCATGAGCAGAAGAATGGCAAAGTGAATATGTCCAAAAATCTTTCCTGCCATAACAGTAATGTGAACACTAGGAAAATGGTTAGAATCAACTTCTTGAGGACTCTGAGAATTAACCAAAGACTTTCAGCAATCTGGAGCTGGGGGAGGGGGCATTTATTCAAGGAAAAAAATGGCTGAGGCTAAGTAAGAATAGCAAGCTTTGTACCATTTTAAATTTCCTTATTCCCACTCCCACTTCCAAGCTCCACAGTAGCCTTGAAAACCAATAGCCCACAATCACAGTGGAAACAAGCAGCCTAGCAGCCACCGGAAGAGACAGAATGTCATTATTTGACATGCCTGGTGGTTTTCTGGAACACCTCTCTTTATTTGATCTGACTTAGAGCTCATTAAATACAAACAGCTTTTTCCCTGTGGGAATTTGATAAAAACAATCAGTGGCAATTGTTTAACATCATGGCTGCCTGAGGCAGTGTATAACTGATGGGATGAACAGTAGGCTAATCAAAAAGCTTAAAATAGGGGCCAGCCTGGTGGCATGGTGGTTAAATTCACACAATCTGCTTCAGCAGCCTGAGGTTTGCAGAAGAATCCTGGGCACAGACCTACAGACCACTCATCAGGCCACGCTGTGGCGACATCCCGTATACAAAATAGAGGAAGATTGGCACAGATGTTAGCTCACTGACAATCTTTCTCAGCAAAAAGGAAAAAAAAAGCTTAAAATAAAAAATAGAGAATGAGATGTCCATCAGGGGCTTTGTGAAAATTCCTAACATTCCTGGGAATGTAGAAAACTACACACGTGTAGGGCTGTGTGCATGTCCAGGGCTGTGTACATGCTAAGGAAAGACCTGAGAAGAGCCTAAGTTCTCACTGCTGACTGACTTAAGGCTCTGAGCAAAGAGGAAGAGAAGAACAAGACAGAGTTGTAAACTGTCTGGCTGAGTATTGAAGACATGCCCCCAAACACACTGAGCCCCTGGGCCAAGAACAAGAGACTTATGGGTTCAAGGCATTTAAGGAAATCTCTGTCCAGCTATAGCTGACCAGTAAACTAAATGAGCAGAGATTTCAGCAACAACATGTGACAAAGAATGCAGACTTTATAGAATTAGATCAGAAAAGTCAGTGAAAGAAGAATAACAACAACAACAAACCTGAAGAATGGGGAAGAATCTGATCTTCAGAACTGTCACATTATTTTACTTAAGATGTTTTTCACCAAAAAATTATGAGACACACAAAAATACAAGAAATTATAGCTCATAACAGAAAAAAGAAAAAGGAAGTTAATAGAAACTATTCCTGATGAAGCCAGACATTGGACATACTAGACAAAGACTTTAATCAGCTATTTTAAATATATCCAAAGAGTTTTTAAAAAAGTCTAAAAACTAAAGAAAAGTATAAGGATGATGTCTCGCCAAATAGAGACTATCATTAAAAATGTTACTTTAAAAAGAAATCTGAAGTTGATAAGTACAATAACTGAAATGAAAACTTCACTAGAGGGTCTCCACAGCAGATGTGAGTGAACAGAAGGAAGAATCAGCAAACTTGAAAATAGATCAATCGAGAGAATCTAGTCTGAGAAAGACAAATGAAGAATAATGAACAGCAGCTCATAGACTTGTGGGACATCATCAACTGTACTCACATATGCATAATGGGAGTCCCAGATAGAGAAGAGTGAAAAAAATTTTTGAAGAAATAAAGGCTGAAAATTTCCTAAATTTTGATGAAAACATTAATCTACACATCCAAACAGCTCAAAAAACTCCAAGAAGTATAAACACAAAGAGGTCCACATCTAGACACCTTATACTGAGAGTGTTGAAAGATGGAATGTTGAAAGCAGCAAGAGAAAAGTGATTCATTTCATACAAGGGAACTTAATAATATTAACAGCTGATTTCTCATCATAAATCATTGAAGTCAGCAGGCAGTGGGATGACAAACTCACAGTGCTGACAGAAAAGAATTGTCAACCAAGATTTATGTATCCAGCAAAACTATCCTTCAAAAATAAAGAAGAAATTAGGGGATTCCTCAATTTTTATTATTTTTTTTTTTAGGAAGATTAGCCCTGAGCTAACATCTACTACCAATCCTCTTCTTTTTTGCTGAGGAAGACTGGCCCTGTGCTAACATCCATTCCCATCTTCCTCCACTTTATATGTGAGACACTTGCCACAGCATGGCCTGACAAGTGGTGCACAGGTCCACACCTGGGATCTGAACAGGAGAACCCTGGGCCAACAAAGCAGAACATGCAAACTGAACCACTGTGCCACCAGGCAGGCCCCCAAGGGATTCCTAGATTTTTAAAAAACAGAGAATTCTTCCCTGGCAGACTTGCTCTTCAAGAAATATTAAAGGGAGTCCTTTAGGCTGAAATAAAAGGACATAAGAGAGAAACTCAAATCCACACAAAGAAATAAAGAGCACAGTAAGAATAACTCAATAGGTATATAAAAAAGATGCTATAAATGTATTTCTGTAACTTTGTACTATATGATTTAAAAGACAACTGCATAAAGCTGTAATTATAAATCCATATTGAAGGTCACACAATGTATAAAGATGTAGTTTGAGTAACAATGACAGCAGTAATGAAGGGGAAGGATTGGAGTTATATAAGAGCACAATTTGTATACACAAATGAAATTAAGGTGGTATTAATCTGACACTTTGTTAAAATGTTAATTATAATCCTCAAAACAATGACTAAGAAAATAACTTTAAAAAAGTAAGATAGGGGGGCTGGCCCCGTGGCCGAGTGGTTAAGTTCGCGCGCTCCGCTGCATGCGGCCCAGTGTTTCGTCGGTTCGAGTCCTGGGTGCGGACATGGCACTGCTCGTCAGACCACGCTGAGGCAGCGTCCCACGTGCCACAACTGGAGGAACCCACAACGAAGAATACACAACTATGTACCGGGGGGCTTTGGGGAGAAAAAGGAAAAAATAAAATCTTAAAAAAAAAAAAAAAAAGTAAGATAGGGGCCAACCCAGTGGCACAGTGGTTAAGTAGAGGAAGATGGGTACTGATGTTAGCTCAGGGCCAGTCTTCCTCGGCAAAAACAGGAGGATGGGCAGCAGATGTTAGCTTAGAGCTAATCTTCTTCTTCTTCACAAAGTAAGATAAATTACAAGAGAATTAAAATAATACCTCAGAACATACCTATTTAACATAAAATATACCAATAATGGAAAAGTAGAGAAGCAAAAACAACATAAGACACATAGAAAACAAATAGCAAAGTGGCAGATATAAATCCTGCCTAATTGCATTAAATGGAAATGGATTGAACACCCCAATCCAAAGGTGGAGATGGGCAAAATGGATTTAAAAAACACAAAACATGATTCAGTTATATGCTATATACAAGGGACACACTTTAGATTCAAAGGCACAAATAGTTGAAACTGAAAAGACAGAAAAAAATATATACTATGCAAACAGTAACCAAAAGAGAGCTGAGTGGTTATAGCAATACCAAATGAAACAGACTTGAATACAAAAATCATTACTACAGACAAAGCATATTTTATAGTGATAAAAAGTGTAGATCCATCAGGAAGATATAATGATTACAAACATATATGCACCTAAAAACAGAACCCAAAATACATGAAGCAAAAACTGGCATAATAGATTGGAGAAACAGACAAATCAAAAATAATAGTTGAAGACTTCTATAGCCCACTTTCAATAATGGATAGAGTAACTAGGATGAAGATCAACAAGGAAATAAAAGACTTGAACAGCACCATAACCCAACTGTACCTAACAGACATCTATAGAACACTCCACCCCAAAATAGCAGGAAATACATGATTTGCAAGTGCATATGGAACATTCTCCAGGATAGACCATGTGTTAGGATAAAAAACAGCTTTAAACAAATTTAAAATAATTAAAATCATGCAAAGGCTGTTCTCCAGCTACAATAGAGTAAGACTGGAAATCAATAACAGAAGGAAAGTTGGGAAACTCATAAATAGATGAAAAATAAACAAGACACTGCTAAATAATCAATGGGTCAAAAATGAAATCACAAAAAAATTAGAAAATATTTTGAGATGAAAACACACACACACACACAACATACCTGAACGTATGAGATGTGACTAAGGCAGAGCTCAGAGGGAAATTTACAGCTATAAATGTCTATTTGTGTGTGTGTGCGTGTGTGTGTGTGTGTGTGTGTGTGAGGAAAACTGGCCTTCAGCTAACATCTGTTGCCAATCTTTCTCTTTTTGCTTGAGGAAGATTGTCGCTGAACTAACATCTGTGGCAATCTTCCTCCACTTTGTATGTGGGATGCTGCCAGAGCATGACTTGATGAGCAGTGCATAGGTCTGTGTCTGGGATCTGAACCTGCAAACCCCAGGCCGCCAAAGTTGAGTGCACGAACTTAGCCACTATGCCACTGGGCCAGCCCCATAAATGTCTATATTAAAAAAAAAAGTAAAGAAATTAGATAAAGAATCTAACCTCTTACCTTAAGAAACTATCAAAAAAAAAAAAAACCAGCAAATAAACCAAAGCTAGCAGAAGGAAAGAATAATAAAGATTGGAGTGGAAATAAATGAAATAGAAAAAAAGTGGAGAAAAATCAATGAAAACAAAAGTTTGTTCTTTCAAAAGATCAACAAAATTGACAAAGTAGCTAGACTGACCCTGAAAAAAAGAGAAGACTCAAATTACTAAGATCAGGAATGAAAGACATGACATTGCTACTGACATCACAAAACTAAAAATTATAAGGGAATACTATAAACAATTGAATGCCAAGAAATTAGATAACCCAGGTAAAATACACAAATTCTTAGAAAGGCACAAACTACCAAAACTGACTCAAGAATAAATAAAATATCTTAATAGACCTATAATAAGAGATTAAATTAAAGATGAAAAAACTTCCCATAAAGAAAACTCAGGACCAGATGGCTTCACTGATGAGTTTTACCAAATGTTTAAGGAAGAATTAAAATGAATTCTTTACAAACGCTTACAAAAATAGAAGAGGAGAGGAGACTTTACAACTCATTCTATGACGCCAGTATTTTTTTGATAGCAAAACCAGGAAATGACATCACAGGGAAAGAAATCTTATGACTATAGATGAAAAATCCTCAACAAAATACTAACAAACTGAATCCAGCAACATACAAAAGGATTATATACCACGAGCAAGTGGAAATTACTCCAGGAATGCAAGATTAGCTCAACATACAGAAAACAACAAATAGCACAGCATTTCGGTAGAATAAAGGACAAAATCGCATGATCATTTCTATTGATGCCAAAAATTTTTTTGACAAAATCCAATACCCCTTCATAATAAAAATACTCAACAGACTACAAATAGAAGAGAACATCCTCAAAACAAAGGGCATCTATGAAGAACCCACAGCTAACATCATAATCGTGAAAGACAGAACTTTCCTTCTGAGTTCAAGAGCAGGAAAAGGATGTCTGCTCTCAAACTTCTATTCACCGTGGTACTGGAGGTTCTGGATAGGGCAATTAGGCAAGAAAAAGAAATGAAAGGCATCAGATTGAAAAGGACAAAGTAAACCTATTTCTATTTGCAGGAATGCACACAAAAAACTACTAGAGCTAATGAATGAGTTTAGCAAGGAGGCAGGATACAAAATCAACATAAAAATTCAATTGAATTTCCATACCCTCATAATAAACAATTTGAAAACAAAATTTAAAAGCAATTCCATTTACAATAGTATCAAAAAAGATAAAACACTTAGGAATAAATTTAACAAAACAAGTCCACTGAAGCCTACAAGGCATCATTGAAAGACTCTAAAAGACCTAAAGAAATGGAAAGACATCCTGTGTTCATATACTGGAATGCTTAGTAGTGTTAAAATGGCAATATTCTTTAAATTGACCTATAGATTTAACACAACATTTGTCAAAATTTCAGCTTCCCTTTTACAGAAATTAACAAGTTGATTCTGAGATACATGCGGATATGGACTTCCAGTTTCCAGTTCAGCACATAAGGAGACTGAAAGTCATACTCTTTCCTAAGTAGGTCTTTTAACATAAGTAAAAAGCTGAACAAACTGAAAAATCAACAACTCTTTTTAGATCCGTAAGAGAAGTGGGGTCAGGGGCAAACCACTGCCCTCAGGCAGATATAGAAAGTCACAACTTACCAGAGCAGAAACCCCTGAGCACAAACCTCAAGGGAACCAATACCAGGGTAGGAAAATGTAAACTGTAATTGATGAATTACCGGAGGCTCAGGGTGGACAAGTCCGAGCGGTAAAAATCTCTAGGGAGGGGCAGTCATAGGAGGAATCCCACACTTTGTGATTTTCACCTTCCAGAGCTTCACCAGATTTTCATGGTGGTATTGGAGAAAAATTTCCTCGTGCTTCCAGTAAGTGGAGGGAAAAAGGAACCATTTTGGAATATGACAGAGAATTCTATTCTTCTTAAGGACTGTCCTCATGAGAAACTATTTTACTAGAGCCTAAACTATTAGGGATTTGTCAGAGCCTAAACAACCTGGGGGAAGGGAGATGCTCAGCTCCAGCCCACTATAGCTATCGTGAACCACTGAAGGGGGCTGAAGAGAGAACTGAGAAGCACTGGTGAAGCTCACAGCTCAGAGGCACAGGCTTACTAAAAGACTGAGACCTAATCATGGTCTATAGAATGCTTCCTCTCCTTCACACACCTCATCATCACATGACTGGAGGCCTATTTGCTGCAGTGCCTTTAACCTAGTATATCGTGTCTGACTGCCAAGAAAAAATTACAAGACATACTCAAAGGCAAGCACACAGTTGAAGAGACAGAGCAGGCATCAGAATCAGACTCAAATATGACAGAGATGTTGGAATTATCAGACCAGGAAGTTAGAACAACCATGATTAACATGGTAAGGGATATACGTATAATGTAGGGACCATGCAAGAACAGATGGGCAATGTAAGCAGAGAGATGGACATTCTAAGAATCAAGAAGAAACACAAGGGATTGAAAATACTAAAGTAGAAATGAAAAATGCCTTTGGTGGGCTTATTAGTACACTGAAAACAGCTGAGGAAAGAATCTCTGAACTTGAGGATATGTAAACGGCAACTTCCAAAATGGAAAAGCAAAGACTGAAATAAACAGAACCAAATATCCAAGAATTGTGGGACAACTGTATAAGGTATAACACACATATAATGGGAATACCAGAAGGAGAAAAAAAAGAGAAAGGAACAGATGTATTTGAAGTAACAATGACCGATAATTTTCTCCAAACTAATGTTGGACACCAAATCACAGATCCAGGAAGTTCAGAGAACATCTAGCAGGACAAATGCTAAAAAAAAAGACTGCATCTAGGCCATATCATATTCAAACTTCAGAAAATCAAAGATAAAGAAAAAGTATTGAAAGAAGCCAGAGGAGGGAAAACATCTTACCTCTAGAGGAGTAAAGATAAGAATTATATCCAACTTCTCTTCAGAAACCATGCATGCAAGAAGAGAGTGGTGTGGTATATTTTAAGTGTTGAAGGAAAAAAACACCAACCTATGATTCTGTACACTAGGAAACTATCCTTTGAAAGTGTAGGAGAAAGACTTTCTCAGACAAACAGAAATTGAGGGAATCTGTTCCCAGTAGGCCTGCCCTACAAGAAATGTTAAAAGAAGTTCTTCAGAGAGAAGGAAAGTGATGTAGTCAGAAACTTGGATCTATACAAAGAAAGGAAGAGCATTTGAGAAGGAATAAGTGAAGATAAAATAAAAACTTTATTTTTCTCATTCTTAATTGATCTGATGGATAATAGTTGAAATAATAGTAGCAACAATGTATTTGAATAGATATATTTATGTATGCTTATGTACAAGGGAAATGAATGACAGCAATGAGCAATGATACACGGGACAGAAAGAAATAATTAGGATTTCTTTGTTATTATAAGGTATTTACACTAATTGTGAAGTAGTATAGCATTATTTGAAAGTAAGGATTTCAAATGTATATTTCAAACTCTAGGGCAACCAAAAAATGAAGTATAACTGACCTCCCGAGAAAGAAAAGAAAATAGAATTGTGAAAAATGCTAAATAAAACCCACAAATGTCAGAAACAGAGTGAAGAACAAAAATAAGAACAAAGGACAAGGGCAATGAATGGAAAACAGTAACAAATATGGCAGATATTAATCCAACTATCAATAACTGCTTTAAACATGAATGATCTAATTACATTAATTAAAAAACAGAGACTGTCAGAGTGGATTAAAAAACAAGGCCCAAATATATGTTGTCTATAAGGAATACATTTAAAATATAAAGTTACACGCAGATTAAAAGTAGAGATAGAGAAAGATATACCATGCCAGCAATAATAAAAAGAAAATGAGAGGAGCTATGTTAATTTCAGACAGGTCAGACTTCAGAGCAAGGAAAGTTATCAGGGGTAAAGAGGAACATTATATAATGATAAAGGGGTCAATTCTTCAAGAAGACCTAACAATCCTTAATGTGTCTAACAACAGTGTCAAAATACATGAAGCAGAAACTAATAGAACCGCAAGGAGAAAGAGATGAATCGATTATTATAATTGGAGATTTAACTCCCCTCTTTCAGAAAATGGACAGATCCAGCAGGCAGAAAATCAGTAAAGATATATTTGAACTCAACAGCACCACCAATCAACTGGACATAATTGACATCTATTGATTCCTTCATCCAACAGCAGCAGAATGCATACTCTTCTCAAGCTCACATGGAATATTCACCAAGATACACTGCATTGTGGTCCATAATACACACCTCAACAAATTTAAAAGAATAGCAATCATACAAAGTATGTTCTCATTGTACAAATGAATTAAACTAGAAATCAATAGTAGAAAGATAGATGGAAAATCCCAAAATATTTGGAGATTAAATAATACATTTCCAAACAACACATGGGTCGAAGAAGAATCTCAAAAAATTTTTTTTAAATATTTTGAACTAAACGAAAATAAAATGCAACTTACTAAAGTTTGTGGGATATAGCAAAAATAGTGCTTAGTGGGAAATTTGTGGCACTGAACACTTATATTAAAAAATAAGAAAGACCTAAAATCAATAATCTAAGCTTTCACCTTAGGAAACTAGAAAAAGAAAATAGAATCAAATCCAAAGTAAGCAGAAGAAAAGAAATAATAAAAATAATAGCAGAAATCAATGGAGAAAGTCAACAAAACCAAAACCTGGTTCTTCGAAAGATCAACAAAATGAATAAGCCTCTAGCTGAATTGATTACAAACAAAAAGGGAGAAGTCACAAGTTACTAATATCAGAAATGAAATAAGGGTCATCCCCACTTATCCCATGGACATTAAAAAGATAATAAAGGAATATTATGAACAACTCTATGCCACAAATTTGGTAATCTAGAGGAAATGACCAACTCCTTGAAAGGCAAAACTCACACAAAAAGAAATAGACAACTTAAACAGGCCTACATCTTTAAAGAATAAACAAATTTTAAATAATTAACATAAATTACTAATATTGAATCAGTAATTAATAACCTTCCAAAACAGAAAGCACTATGCCTGGTTGGATTTACTAGTGAATTCTACCAAACATTCAAGGAAGAAATTATGCCAATTATCTACGATGTTCCTCTTTATCCCTAATCCAGAAGATAGAACAAGAGAGAGTACTTTCTGACTCATTCTATGAGGCCAGCATTACTGTGAGCCCAAAACCAGACAAAAACATTATAAGAAAAGAAAACTAAAGACCAATATCCCTCATGAACATAGACACAAAATCCTCAGAAAAAATTAGGAAATCAAATCCAAGAACGTATAGAAATAATTATACACCATGACCAAGTGGGATTTATTCCAGGTATGCAAGGCTGGTTCAGCATTAAAAAAATCAATGGATGTAATCCTTCAGATCAACAAGGTAAAGAATAAAAATCACATAATCATATCAACAGATGCAGAAAAAACATTAGACAAAATCCAACATCTGATCATTATAAAAACTCCCCATAAACTAAGAATACATGGAACTTCCACAACTTGATAAAGGATATCTACAAAAAACCCTTACAGCTGACATCATACTTGATGAAAAACTAAAAGCTTTCCTGCAATGATCAGAAAAGGGCAAGGATGTCTCCTCTCTCCTTTTCAACATCATACCAGAAGGTCTAGTGATATCAAACCTGAAGTGAGTTCTCTCACCCGTTGCACAGCAAGCCAATCTCTGACACCAGGGGTGGTGGAAGAAAGTAGGAATTTTATTATTGCACAGTGCTGACCAAGGAGAGAGGGCAGCTAACACTCAAATCCCAAACTCCCCGAAAAACTAAAAGGAAGGGTTTTTATTTGGGGTTTTAGGTGGGTGGGGGGGAGCCTATGGCCTTGCTGGTCGGAGCTTTCCCACCAGCCTGTCTTTGGCTTTGAGACTACTTGCAGAGAGGAGGGAGCCCATGACCTTGCTGGTCAGCAGCTTTCCCACCAGCCTGTATCTCTTTGTGGGGAGGAGATGGTGAATCCAGGTGCTTGTCCTTGGTGGTGTCTGTCTTCATGGAGGATAGTGGATTCTGGAGCCAGGAAGCCACGGAGTAAGCAGGGAATGAGTGTTTTGGTTTTAACCTCATATATGCTGGGTTTAATGTGGGGAAACTGATGTCAGGGTCGGCATCACTAACTAATGCAGTAAAACAAGAAAAGGAAATAAGAGATAGAAAGATTGGTAAGGAAGAAATAAAACTGTCTTTTTTTACTTTTGACACCATGGTCTATGTGAAAAATATGAAAGAAAAGACAAAGAAACTCCAGGAATTAATAAATGATTATAGCAAGATTGGAGGATCCAAGGTTAATATACAAGAGTCAGTCACGCTCCTATATACCAGCAATGAACCAGTGGAATATGAAATTAAAAACAATATCATTTACATTAACATTCAAAAAAATTAAATAGTCAGGTATAAATCTAATGAAATGTGTGCAAGAACTAAATGAGAAAAACTACAAAATCTGATGAAAGAAATCAAAGAACTATATAAATGGAAAGACATCCCGTGTTCCTGGATAGGAAACTCAGCAGTGTCAAGATATCGATTCTTCCCAACTTGATCTATAGATTCAATGCAATCCCAATAAAAATCCCAGCAAGTCATTTTGTGAATATCAAAAACTTGATCCTAAAGATTATATGGAGAGACAAAAGACTCAGAATAGCCAACACAATATTGAAAGAGAAGAACAAACTCAGAGGACTGACTCTACCCTACTTCAAGACTCACCGTAAAGCTATAATAAACAAGACAGTGTAATATTCACAAAAGAACAGACAAATATATCAATGGAATAACATAGAGAGTCTAGAAATAGACCCACATAAATATAATCAAGTGATCTTTGACAAAGGAGCAAAGACAATACACTGGAGTAAAGATAGTCTTTTCAGCAAATGGTGTTGGAACAACTGGACATCTACATGCAAATAAAAGAACCTAGACATTGACATTACACTTTTCACAAAAATTAACTCAAAATGGATCATAGGCCTAAATGTAAAAACAAAAATTATAAAAATCCTAGAAGATAACATAGGGAGAAGTTCTGGGTAATCTCAGGTATGGCAAAGATTCTTTAGATACAATACCAAAGACACAATCCATGAAAAAAATAATTGATAAGCTGGATGTCATTGAAATTAAAAATGCTTTCTCTGCAAAAGACACCGTCAAGAGAATGAGAAAACAAACCACGTACTGGGAGAAAATATTTGCAAAAGACACATCTGATAAAGAACTGTTATGCAAAATATACAAAGAACTCTTAAAACTCAAAAATAAGAAAATGAACAACCCCATTAAAAAATGAGCAAAAGACCTGAACAGCTGGCTCACCAAAGAATGTATAAAAATGGCAAATAAGCATATGAAAGGATGCTTCACCTCATATGTCATTAGAAAGTTGCAAATTAAAACAACAATGAGATATCACTACACACCTATGAGAATCGCTAAAACCCCAAACGCTGACAATGTCAAATGCTGGCCGGGATATGGAGTAATAGGACCTCTCATTCATTGCTGGTGGGAATACAAAGTGGTACAGACACTTTAGAACACAGTTTGGCAGTTTTTTTACAAAACTAAACGTACTCTTAACCATATGATCCAGCAATCATACCCCTTAGTATTTATCCAAAGGAGCCAAATACTTATATCCACTCAAAAACCTGTACACAGAGGTTTAGAGCACGTTTATTCATAATTGCCAAAACTTGGAAGCAGTCACAATGTGCTTCAGTAGGTGAATGGATAAATAAAGTGTGGTACATTTGGACAATGGAATATTATTCAGCACTAAAAAGAAATGAGCTAACTAGTCATGAAAAGATATGGAGGAAACATCAATGCATAATACAAAGTGAAAGAAGCCAATCTGAAAAGACTATGTGCTGTATGATTCCAACTCTCTGACATTCTGGAAAACACAAAACTCTGGAGACAATAAAGAGACCAATGATTTACAGGGGTTAGAAGGAATGGAGGGATAAATAGATGAAACTTCACATCAATAAGCTAAAGAATAAAAATCACATAATCATGTCAAGGTGATTTTCAGGACGTTGAAACTATTCTGTATGATACTGTAATGGTGGATATATGTCATTATACATTTGTCAAAACCCATAGAAAGTATAACACCAAGAATGAATCTTGAGGTAAACCGTGAACCTTGGGTGATGATGTTGTGTCAAGGTAGGTTCATTGATTGTAAGAAATGTAACCACTCTGGTGTAGGATTTTGATAATAGGGGAGGTTTCAGGGAATGAGAGGGGAGTGGGAGGTATATGGGAGCTATCTGTACCTTCTGCTTAATTTTTCTGTGAACCTAAAACTGCTCTAAAAAATAAAGTCTATTTAAAACAAGAGCTCATGGAAATAAAGGGACCAAAATAGCCAAAGCAATCTTGAAAAAGAACAAAGTTGGAGAACTCATGCTTCCCAGTTTCAAAATTCACTGCAAAGCTACAGTTATCAATAGTGTTTGGTACTGATATAATGGCAGACACATAGATAAATGCAATATAATTGAGAGTCCAGAAATGTACCCACGCTTTGATGGTGAATTAACTTTTGACATGAGTGCCAAGAAATTTCAATGGGGAAAGAATAGCCTTTGCAACAAAAGGTGCTGGGACAAATGGATATCTACATGAAAAGAATGAGTTTGAACCCAAACCCCTCACAGCATACACAAGAATTAATTCAATATGAATCAAAAGTCTAAGTGGAAGAGCTAAAATAGTAAAACTCTTAAAAGAAATCAGAATCATAAGTCTTCAGGACCCAGTATTAGTCAATGGTCTCTTAGACATGACACCAAAAACACAAACAATTTAAAAAAGTGATTAATTGAACTTCGTCAAAATTAAAAATAATTGTGCTTCAAAGGACACTATCAAGACAGTAAAAAGCAACCTACAAAAGGGGAGAAAATATTTGCAAATCATATAACTGATAAGTCACTAGTATCTATAATATATGAAGAACACTTACAACACTAAAAAGACCAAATAACCCAATTTTAAAATGAGCGTATTTTGAGTAAGACATTTATCCAAAGAAGATATACTAATGGCCAATAAAAACATGCAAAAATGCTTAACATCATTTGTCATTAGAGAACTGCAAAACAACCACAATGAGATACTACTTCACATCCACTAAGATGGCTCTAATCAAAACCACAGATAATAATAAGTATTGATGAGGATGCGAAGAAATAAGAATCCTCGTACATTGATGATGGGAGTGTTAAATGGTGTGGCTGCCTTGGAAAACACTTCGGCAGTTCCTAAAATGTTAAACATAGAGTTATCATGTGACCCAGAAATTCCATTCGTAGGCATACACAAAAACATGAATGCAAATGTTCACTGCAGCTCTATTCATAATAGCTTAAAAGTGGAGATAACCTAATTGCACACGAGCTGATGAACGGATACACAAAATACGGTTTGTCCACACAATGAAATATTAATCATCAATAACAAATAATGAAGTATTGGTACATGCTATAACATGGATAAACCTTGCAAACATTTGCTAAATGAAAGAAGTCAGACACAAAAGGCTGTATATTTATGATTTAATTCATATGAAATGTCCAGAAAATGCAAATCCATATAGACAGAAAGTAGATTAGTAGTTCCCAAGGGTTTGGGGGAGAGGAGAATGGAGAGTGAGTACTAATAAGTATGGGTTTCCTTTTGGGGCCATGACATGTTCTAGAATTAGATAGTAGTGATGCTGGCATATCTTTGTGAATACGCTAGAAACCAGTGAATGATGCACTTTAATAAGGTGACTTTATGTCTGTGACCATTGTTAGTGACTTCTTCTGTGTTGGTTTTGTATACAGCGCAAAGCAGTGTTAAAACTTTCTTTTGTTCAAGCAGCCTTTTAAACAAGTAACAGCTGCTCTCTATCTGCTGTTAATGTCTTGTGTGAGCATCTCGCAAGGCAGTTCTATAATCTCTCGTATGTCTTGCAGTCTGCCTGTGACTGAAGAAGACAATGGATGTGACCCAAAATTCGTCTACTTCTGACCAGTAATTCTCTTACGTTATCACTACTTAATTCCTTTTTGAACACACAACTGGAGGTTGTGCCTAAAACTTGGCTTGCTTGTGAGCTCCTCATTCTCTCCTGACCTTCATCACAGATGTCCCATCATCGGTTGCATGGGGCTTTCTTTTGCAGAGTTTCCAGTCTATGAACACTTCTTCAGCAGATTCATATATTAGCTGGCAGAAACTGAGAAGTCTCTTAATAAGCCATTCACCACGCTATCAAATGCAAAAAGGACCACATGATTTTACATGTCCAAATGCCCAATGCAAGATATAGAAGCGGCACATTAAATATTATGACCCTTTTGGGGTTTAGCATTTTATAATTCAATAAAAGACTTTTATAATAGATTTTTTAGAAGGAACTTTGCACATAGGATCCATAGCTTTTTCTATAACTACTGAGAATGATTGCAATCTAAACAACTATTTTGACATATTTTTGTTTAAAAAGTAAGCTCCTGTTAACCCAAAATTATAAAGAATTTCCTTCTTAAGGCATTTAGAATTCTGCTGTTTTGAATTTTGATAAGTAAGAACCAAATGTTTGTTTCTACACAGTCTTCAAAGCATTTTTTCTTTTCTTCATTCTCTTTTTCTTTTTTATTACATTTAGATTGAAGATGTTTTATCACAGAGTTTTTGGATCTTTTTCTTCCTTGTGGAATCTTGAGGTGGTGAAATTGAAGTTCTGCTTTTCATTTGTCACCATAAGATATGAAAAAGTCCATAAAAGACTTTTTCTTACAGCCTATATATGGCGTTAAATAACTAAAAATTAATGCGGTTTGCAAAGTTAATTTTATTTTATACTATGGATTAATATATAAAACACATTGTTACTGGTTTATGTTGTATTATTATAATATCATTGTTATTGTGCCTCCCAAATTCACATGTTGAAGCCCTAACCCCCAACGTTACTGTATGTGGAGATGGGCTCTTTAAGGAAGTAACTCGGGTTAAATGAGGTCATAAGTAGGACTAGCATTCTCATAAGAAGGGGAAGAGACATAAGGAGCACATGCATAGAGGAAAGGCCATGTGAGGACACAGCAAGAAGTTGGCCATCTGCAAGATAGGAAGAGAGACCTCACCAGAAACCAGTCCTTCTGGCACCTTGCTCTTGGAGCTCCCGCCTCTAGAACTATGGGAAAATAAATACATTTCTGTTCTTTAAGCCTTCAGTCTTTGGTATTCTGCTACGGGAGCTTGAGCAGACTAATCAATTATTATTCAAATTTTTATAAACATTTGTTTGCTCAGAAATGATGAGATGGCTGGTCATATTAAAGTTACTTAGCTCGAACCTTCTCTTTTAAAAATTCATAATAATTATCAATTTCTTTCCTCGTTAAAATATTGAAAATACTAATTACTTTTATACATAAATTTAATTATTCACAATCATCGTTAGTACAACACTTTACTCTTGTAATAATAAATATATATGTATACTTCAGCTAACTAGTGGAATTTCAAACGTGGAAACTTTTCACTCTAAGTTACATCTAAAATGCTTGCCTATATATGGAAATAAATATTCAAATATTAAAAATAAATCTAAGGGATATGTCTTAATCTGATTACTGGCATTGTTTCCAATTAGATATGTGTTCCCTATGCAATCACATGATTGTTGATCAAACACAAGAGAGGATTGCAAAACAGAGTAGTGAAATAAGCGAATTAGGCCCCTCAGACTTCCAAAGACAGAGCTCAGGCAAAGTCAAATATCAGATTAGAGCCGAGTATTGAGGCCAAAGCTAAACTTTGAAACATCCTTATTCTCTGTGCCAGCACTTCTTGCTAAACCCAATTAAACTCAAAATGCCTAAGTGAGCACTAGCAGACCAGAGACTCAGATCTTGTTTGGAAATGCAACGTGATTTTTAGAATATTTTAAACTTATGATCTGAGAAGTGTTACAGCTTTGTTGGGGTGTCTATACTAAAAACCAGACAGCATTTGAACGTTCTGTACAGAACCAGCACTGCGGATGAATTCCTTCACTCTCCAAGAGCTTATACTCTGAAGCTTTCAAGCACAGTGCGCCTGTGCCTCAGACCCAATGGAACCCGTCTGAACGCACTCGACACCTCAGAGTGGAGGTGACTGACTCAGAGCCTTACACTGGGGTTAGATAACCACTTCACCGAAGAAGTACCCCGTTCCTGGAAGAGCATGAGCAGCTCTCTGGGAAACTAATGTGATGGTTGTGTTAGTGAGAAGTATGTATTTTTGAGAAGTTGTACTTTCTTTGTTTCATTTAGTTCAAAATATTTGTAAATTTCTCTTGACACTTCTTTGACCCACCATGGTTATTTAGAATTGTTTTTTAAAAATTTCTGTCTATTTAGAATTTCTGTTATTCATTTCTAGTTTAATTCCATTGCGGCCTGTGAACATACTTTGTGCGATTTCTGTTCTTTTAAATTTGTGTAATTTACGACCCAGGATATGGTCAATTTTAGTGAAAGTGCCATGTGAGCTTGAGAAGAATGTGTATTCTGCTGTTGTTGGATGGAGTTGTCTATAAACGTCAAGTTGATTGATAGTGCTGTTCAGATCAGCTTACCTTACTGCTCACTGTATCCTTTTCTGCTTGCTTCATCTATCAATTACTGAAAGAGGGGTGTTGAAGTCATCAACTATACTAGTGGATTTGTCTATTTCTCCTTGAAGTTCTATTAGTGTTTGCCTCCCATATTTTGATGCTCTCTTGTTAGGTGCATAGGATTGTTATGTCTTCTTAGAGAATTCACCCCCTTATCATTTTGTAGTGCCCTGCTTTATCTCCCATAATTTTTCTCGTTGTGAAGTCAGTTTTGGCTGAAATTAATGTAGTTACTCTAGTTTTCTCTTGATTACTGTTAGCATGGTATATCTTTTTCCATCCCTTTACTTTGTGTGTGTGTGTGTGTGTGTGTGTGTATGTGTGTGTGTGAGGTTGGCCCTGAGCTAACATCTGTTGCCGATCTTCCTCTATTTGCTTGAGGAAAATTGTTGCTGAGCTAGCATTTGTGCCAATCTTCCTCTATTTTATGTGGGATGCTGCCACAGCATGGCTTGACCAGCAGTGCTAGGTCCATACCCAGGATCCAGGCCTGCAAACCCTGGGCTGCCGAAGCAGAGCACAAGGACTTAACCACCATGCCACCGGGCCGGCCCCTCCAGCCCTTTACTTTCAACCTATCTAAGTCTTTATATTTAAAGAGAGCTGTTGGTTGACAACATACATTTGGGTCCTGTTTTTTGATCCGCTCCAACAACCTTTGTTTTTTAATTGGTGTATTTAGATAATTTATATTTACAGATTATTGATATAGTTAGATTAAGATCTACCATGTTCGTAACTATTTTCTATTCATTGCATTTATTCTTTGTTTCTCTTCTTTCTTCCTCTCTTTTTCTGCCTTCTCTGGTTTCAGTTGAGCGTTTCGTATGATTCCTCTTTCTCTCCTCTCTTAGCATACAAATTATACTTCATTTAAAAACAAATTTTAGTGGTTGCCCTAAAGATTGCAATATACATTTCCTACTAATCTAAGTTAGCCTTCAGATAATACTATACCATTTCACACGTAGTGCAGCTACCTTATAACAGGAGAGTATTCCCAATTCCTCCCTCTCATCCCTTATGACCTTACTGTCCTTCATTTCATGTAACCATATGCTACAATCACCCAATACATTGTTCCTATTGTCACTTTAAACAGTTATCTTTTAGATCATAAGAATAAGAAAAATAAAATATTTTATTTTACCTCGTTTTATTCCTTCTGGGATGCGCTTCCTTTCTTTATGTAGGTCCAAGTGTCTGACCTATATAATTTTCCTTCTCCATAAAGAACTTTTTGAACATGTATTTCTAGACAGACGTACTGGTAATCAATTTCCTGTTTTTGTTTTACTGAGAAAATCTTTACTTCTCATTCAGTTTTGAAGGATAATTTTTCTGGATATAGAATTCTATATATTTTCTTTCACTTCACACTTTAAATATTTCACCCCACTCTCTGCTGGCTTGCATGGTTTCTGATGAGAAGTCCTCAATAATTCTTATCCTTGTTTCTCTCTAGGTAAGGTTTCTCCCCATTCATCTTCTTTCAAGGCTTTGTCATTGGTTTTCCGTAGTTTGAGTATGCTATACCTAGGTATAGATTTTTTGGTATTTACCTTGGTGTTCTCTGAGCTTCCTGGGTCTGGGATTCTAGATCTGTCATTAATTTTGGAAAATTCTCTGTCATTACGTTACTCCAAGAACTATTTATTTCTTCTTCTCCTTTGTCTTTTTTCTCCTTCTGGTATTCCAATTACGTATATGTTATACCTTTTGAAATTTTCCCACAGTTCTAGGATACTTTGTTCTGCTTTATTTGTTTATTTCTCAGTTTGGGAATTTTCTATTGGCATATCCTTGACCTCTCTGATCCCTTCCTTGGCTGTGCTGTGTCTACTGATGAGCCCATCAAAGGCTTTCTTCATTTCCGTTACAGTGCTTTTGACTTGTAGGATTTCCTCTTGATTATTTGTTATAGTTTCCATCTCTCTGCTTACATTATCCATCTGTTCTTGCATGTTGTCTACTTTTTCCATTACAGCCCTTAACATATTAATCATAGTTATTTTTAATTCCCTGTCTAATTATTTCAAAATCTGTATCATATCCGAGTCTGGCTCTAACGCTCCCTTTTTCTCTTAAGGCTGTGTTTTTTCTTGCCTTTTAGCATGCTTTGTAATATTTTATTAAAAGCTAGACATGATGTATTGGGTAAGAAGAACTGAGGTTTTATGTTAATCTGTCTAAGAGTTGGCTGTGTTTAATGTTTGCTGTAACTGAAGATTTCAGAGGCTCCAAATTCATCTAATGTCTTTGTTTTTATCTCCCCTGTTGCCTTTGGGCTCCTTAAATAGAGTCTGCACCTTGTAGCTCTTTAGCTGTAATCTGATGTTATTATACTGAAGCCCTAGTGATGTGATGGTAAGGTCTGAGAGAGGAAGCATTCTATAATCGTATGACTAAATCACAGTCTTTTAATAGGCCCATGTCCCTGGGCTGTGACCTTCACAAGGATTTCTTAGCTTTTGTCCCTCCTCTTAGGTTCTGGTAAAATCCTTCTCCCTGAAGAATGAGCATTTGTTATGAAGAACTCTTGAGGCACATCTCACATGGTTATTCTTCTCCCTCCTCCTGTCACACCATGAGGGGATCTTTCTTGACTCTTCACCCTAAGAACCTGGTGGAGTTCCTAGAAGTAGATTCATGAAAGCGTGGGGCCCCTAAGACTGCAGATTCCAAGAATTTCTCACTCTCAAGCAGGTCGTCAAAATGACCATTTAAGTGTTGCTCCCTCTGTGACTCCAGCTGCTTCCACTCTAGTTAAGCAGATTCTCTGTGTTCACCTTCTCTCTAGACTTTGGGGTGGTGGTTTGTCCTCTGATCTCAGATCTTTGATGGATCCAAGAAATTTTGTTTATTTTCAGTTTGTTTTTCATTTTTCTTGTTTTAAGGATAGGAGTGATCACTTCTAAGCTCTTTACATGTTGGAGCTGAAATCAGGAGTTCTGAGTCTATCTTTATGCAGTAATGGAAAATCTGAATCAAATGGGCTTGAACAATAAGGGATTTCTTTGCTCATATAACTGAGAATTTCGGAAGTAGTTTAAGCCTTATGTTTGCTTTGATTCTGTGGCTCAACAACACCAACAAGAATGTAGATTCCTTTAATTTCTCTGTTCTGTCTCCTTGGCATCATCTACAACCTGGGCACAAGGGTGGCTGCCAATAACTTCCAGGGCTATATGCTCCCTCAGAGAGAAAGAACAACTCCTTCCCAACACTGAGAAAAATATCTTGGGCTTCTATCTTGATTGAACAATCTCGGGTCATATGTTCATTGTATCAGCTAGCTATTTCCACAGAAAGCTGTGTAACAACCACACTATCTTGGTTCCACTTAACAGTAAGAATTACTCATGTGTCTGAAGTCTACCTGGAGGAAGCTCTGCTGTCATCTGGGCTCACTCACGTGTCTGCAGGTCGTTTGGGGGGCTGATTTAGGCTGAGTGGACTGGGTGGCTCTACTTCAAGTCAGGGACGCTCTTCTCTGCCTCTCATTCTCCTTGGATCTGAGGCTAGCTGACTCATTTTATTGTCATAGAAATGACAAGAGTGCAAGAGATGAATACACAAAACTTCTTAAGGTGTATGCTTGAAATTCGCACAGTGTCAATTCTGCCCACATGCTATTGATCAAAGTCAAATGGCCAAGGCCACAATCAAGGGGTAGAAAAGTACACTCTGCCCACAATGAAGCTATGATGAGGGTGTAAATACAGGTGACGATTAAAGTCAAACACTCAATCTATTGCCTTCACAAGTAAACCAGCCACTGTTTTCACAGGAACGTGAATGCCCTGATTGACAAGGTCCAGTCAAAACCCTCACCCTGGAGCTGCTGATTGATTTCACCATATTACAGTAGTCCCCTCTTTTCTGCGGGGGATATATTTCAAGATCCAATGGCTGCCTGAAACCACAGATAGTACCAAACCCTATATATGCTATGTTTTTTCCTATACATACATATTTGAGGTGCGACAGCAGAACTAGCACAAATTCCTCTCTCCTTCACAGCTTCATGGATAGAAGGTTTGTTCTTACCATAAGTCTTAGCAACTTCAGCATACAATTTTTTTCTTTCCTTATTAAGTCAGGAACTTTCACCTTTTCAGTTAAAGATAGCACTTTACAACTTCTCTTTAGAATATTTGAATTGCCAGCATGACTACTCTTGTGTTTGGGGGTTATTATTAAGCAAAATAAGGGTTACTTGAACACAAGCACCGTGATACGGCAACAGTCAATCCGATAACCCAGATGGCTACTAAGTGACTAACGGGCAGGTAGTGCATACAGCATGGATGTGCTGGACAAAGGGATGATTCACGTCCTGGGCTTGACGGAGCAGGATAGCATGAGATTTCATCATGTTACTCAGAATGGCATGCAATTTAAAACTTATGAAGTGTTTATTTCTGGAATTGTCGATTTAATATTTTCAGACAGTAGTTGACCACGGGTAACTGAAACCATGGAAAGCAAAACCATGAATCCTTAAGGGGGTATTAGTGCAGTTTGCTGTGGCTGCCATAAAAAAGTACTATAGACTAGGGGACTTAAACAACAGAAACTTATCTTTTTACCTTGGCCTGTAGATGGTCATCTTCTCCTCCTTGTCTCTTCACATGGTCTTCCCTCTGTGAATGTCTGTGTCCTAATTTCCTCTTCTTATAAGGTCTCCAGTCATATGGGAATAAGGCCTCCCCCAGGAAAAGCTACCAAAATGTCCACTGCATGGAAGGCACTGACAGAGCAGTATTGTGGTTACCCACACCCCAGACTACAGAATATACCACCTAGGAATATGTCTGAGTCAGCCCTTATCACAAGATGTGAGAGCAGTATACTTGCACACTAGGGTATGCTGAGAGCTGGGTTCTGCTGTGATAGGAAGCACAAACTCTTTACCCTGTGAAGGCTGCCAGAAGTCCCTCTTTAATGCAAAGAGTTATTTTGCCACGTATTTATGTGAGAAGATGGAAGAGGACTGCTTTGACTATTGTATCAAAATCAAAGACAGTGGGAAATAACCCACCAAGGTATCTAGTGGCCTCTCAGCCATTTTCTTGGACAGGCCTCCCTTCAGGCATAACTGGATTTTTTTTTCTAGATGACGGCCTCTCATTGGCATCTCTAAAACAAAACAAAGTTTGCAGGTGAATGCAAACCTTTTTCTTGGCACACCTGAGCCATTCTTTTTTAGTGAGTGAATGGCTATAATGCAGTATTAAGTACAATCATAGGCTTGCTTAAGTTAAGCTCAAGTTAACAGGTAATGAAAAGTCATGGATGTGAGCACTTGTGACTGGGGAGGGCAAAATTCATGCCCTAGCCTATACTAGGGACCACCATTAGCCATCTCTGTGGAAAGAGCCAGTGTTGATGGACTCATAGTTAGTTTGCTGTAGCTGCTAGAACAAAGCACCACAAAGTGGGTAGCGTACAAAACAGAAATTTATTGTCTCACAGTTCTAGAAGCTAGAAGTCTGACACAAGGTATTAACAGAGTTGCTTCCTTCCTAGGGTGTGAGGAAGTATCCGTCCTTTGCCTCTTGCCTGTCTTTTGGTGGTTTGATGGCAATCTTTGGTGTTCCTTGGTTTCCATCACCCCAATCTATGCCTCCATTTTCACATAGCATTCTCCATGTATGTGTCTCCGTGTCCAAATTTCCCTTTTTTGTAAGGACACTAGTCATGTTGGATCAGGCCCCACCGTAATGACTTCATATTGATTTAACTACGTCTGCAACTATCTTATTTCCAAATAAGGTCATATTCTGAGGAAGTGAGGGTCAGGACCTCAACATGTGAGTTTTGAGGAGACACAATTGAATACACAACAATAAGCAAGATATCCACTAACTACATAGACCATATTTCTCATAACAAACACCAATACAGATTGGTAGCATCAAATCAAAGTGATATGTAGTAAAGTAATTATCAGGAGGAACCTGAATGATGACATCTGGGTCCTCAGTTTCCTTTAGTTATGGCTAATCTAGGGATAAAAATTTAGAACTGAAGGAGTAGATGTTCTTCAAGCAATCTTCACTGAATGTTGTTTTTCTAAAGTGAACTATTGATAATTTTGAGATTATACACTATGGCAGGATCTTGGAGAGCAGCCCTCTTATACTTCCTGTTGAATACAGTCCCACATGTCTCTACAGCAAAGTAGAGAAGCCACAAACCAGAAGAGCAGGCCAGCACACTTAGTGTCAGAAGTGGTGTGATGGAGTATCCAGAAGTCTCTTTTGGTGATAAATAATAGGACCTACGTTGAGATGCCTAAACAGATAAATATGGAGATGCTGACAAAGCCTCAGGATGCCTCCCAAATCCCAAGGGCAAGAAAGCAGCAGTTCCAGGAACAGAGTTTGGTGTTCTGTAGGGAACTCGAGAAGTCATCACTTTCCATTTCTCATTTGTCTTCTTCTCTGCTCTATTTCATTCTCCTGTATATTTTTCTCTTTGTCCTCCTTTCTGTTCTTACTTATCCTCATTTTTTTCTTTATCCTCCTCTTTCCCCCACTCCCTTTCTCTTTCTAGTCATGAAGAAAGAGGAACACAGTCTAAGGGACCTGGGGACAGCATCAAATGGACTGACATACGTGTATGAGAGTCCCAGAAGGAAAAGAGAGAGAGAAAGTGATAGAAAAAAATATTTGTGGAAATAATGATTGAAAATTTCCCAAATTAGATGAAAAACCTGAATCTACAACTCCAAGAAGCTCAATGAACTCCAAGACATATTATAATCAAGCTGTCGAAAGTCAGAGACAGAGAGAGAATCTTGAAAGCAACAAAAGAAAAGCAACTCATGATGTAAAGGGATCCCCAGTAAAATTAACAGCCAGTTGTCATGAGAAAGAAGGAGGTCCAGAATGCAGTGGGATGATATATTTAAAATGCTGAAAGAAAAAACTTAACCAAGAATTCTATATCTGGCAAAACTGTCCTTCAGAAATGAATGAGAAATTAAGACATTTGCAGATAAACAAGCTGAGGGAATCTGTTACCATTAGATCTACCCTACAAGAAATGCTAAAGGGAGAGCTTCAGGTTGAAATAAAAGGACATCGGATAGTAACTCAAACCCACATGAAGAAATAAATATCTCCAGTTAAGGCAAATACATGGGCAAATATAAAAAATTATATTATTGTATCTTTAGTTTGTAACTCCACTTTTTATTTCTTATATGATTTTAAAAACAAATACATAAAAAATTATAAATCTATATTGTCAGGCACACAAGGTATAAAGGTGTAATTTGTAACAAATATAACATAAAAGGAGAACAGAGCTGTTTAGGAGAAGAAATTTATATGTTATTTAAGCTAAATTGGTATCAATTCAAATTAGATTACTACAAACTTAGAATATTAAATGCAATCCTCATGATAACTGTAAAGCTGAAGACATAAGAGATATACGAGTCATGACATATAAGTAAAAATTTCAATTTACCAGGAAGATGTAACAATTTCAAACTTGCTTCTAAAACATAACTTCAAATTAATATTTTTAATCTGTGACTCATCCTTAGATGTTAGATTTTACCACATTTCTCCAGTAATTAATATGTCAAATACACTAACAACTGATAAAATCAGAGATTTGAATAAGACAATTATCACACTTGATCTATGGATGATCTATATTTACTAAATAACCCATAGGTCAAAGAAGGAATAACAATGGTAATTAGAAAATATTTTAAACAATACTAAAATACTGCCTATTGAAAACTCGGGGGCCATTGCAAAAGCGGTAGAGTGGCATTTATAAATGTATGACCTTAAAAAACACATATTACATCAGAAGTGATGCAGAAAGGAAACAAACTTAGCATCCAGTTTAAGAAGTTAGTAAAAGAGCAACGAACTTAACTGAAGTAGAAGGAAATAAATAATAAAAATAAGAACATAAAATAAATTAAATACAAAGCAAAGATACAATCAAGAAAATCAGGGTCGGCCCGGTGGCCCAGGGGTTAAGTTCCCACGTTCCGCTTCTTGGCGGCCCGGGGTTCACCGGCCCGGATCCCGGGTGCGGACATGGCACTGCTTGGTACGCCATGCTGTGGTAGGAGTCCCACATATAAAGTAGAGGAAGATGGTCACGATGTTAGCTCAGGGCCAGTCTTCCTCAGCAAAAAGAGGAGGACTGGCAGTAGTTAGCTAAGGGCTAATCTTCCTAAAAAAATAAATAAATTATGCCAAAAGTGGCTTTTTTGAACAGACTGATAAAATTCACAAGTCTCTGACAAGATTGATCAGAAAGAAAAAATACACAGAAAGAGGGGAGGGAGAGAAGGAGGAGGGAAGGAAGGAAGGAGCCAATAACTTATATGAGGAATGAAAAAGGGGACCTCATCATGAATGCTATAAACATTAAAAGGATTAAGAAGATTTTATGAATATGCCAATAAATTTGGATAAAGTGGACCAATCCTTAGAAATACATACTTTACCAAAGCGCACTCCAAAAACAAATAGGAAAATATGAATCATCAAATAATAACCAACAGAACAATTACTAATTTAAGATTCTCCACAAATAAAATACCACTCAGACAGTTTTACAGTTGAATTCACTTGCATGCTCAGGAAAAGACCATTCTACTGCTGAACAAACTCTTCAGAGCCCAAAAGAGGCATGACCTTGACGGCAAAGTCAGACGAGAATAGTGTGAAAAGGGAAAATTACAATCTCAAATATGACCAGAGATGTACAAAGTCCTAAACAGAATATTGGCACATTGAATCCAGACCTGAAAATAATATATATAATGTGACTAAGGTGGATTTATTCCAGAACACAAGGTCAGACCAACAATAGAAAATCTCTTAAAATTACTGAAGTGAGTTCAAGTTTATATAGAACTTTCCAACACAAACAGTGAGGAAATCAGACTGGGGCATTGAAAGTATTTTCTGAAGAACAAAAGTTATTTAAATAGAACCCAAACAGGGAAAATTTAGAAAGGAAAAATAGCTTTATTTAGCTACATGAAAATTAAGAACTTCTGTTCAATAAAAGATTCCATAAATGAAAAGTCAAACCACAAATTGGGAGAAGATATTTGCCTTATATGTAAGGTAAAGAATTTGAATCAAAAATGTGTAAACATTTCTTGGGGCTGGCCTGGTGGCGCAGCAGTTAAGTGCACACATTCCTCTTCGGTGGCCCAGGATTCGCTGGTTCGGATCCTGGGTGCAGACGTGGCACCACTTGGCAAGCCATGCTGTGGTAGGCATCCCACACATAAAGTAGAGGAAGATGGGCACAGATGTTGGCTCAGGGCCAGTCTTCCTGAGCAAAAAGAGGAGGATTGGCGGCAGATGTTAGCTCAGGGCTAATCTTCCTCAAAAAAAAAAAAAATATGTATATACACATAAATATTTCTTATAAATCTAGAAAAATAACACAATAAGAAAATTAGTAAACATGAATAGCCACTTCAGAGAGAAGTAGGAGCAAACGACATGCACAAATATCCTCTAATTCATCAGCAATGAGGGAAATGCAAATGAAAAGCATACATTAAAATGTCTGACAAGTAGCAGCCTGGTGGTGTAGCAGTTAAGTTCCCACACTCTGCCTTGGTGGCTGGATGTTCACCGGTTCAGATCCCAGGCACGGACCTATGTACCGCTCATCAAGCCATGCTGTGGCAACATCCCACATATAAAGAAGAGGAAGACAGGCACAGATGTTAGCTCAGGGCCAATCTTCCTCAGCAAAAGAAGGAAGATTAGTGGAGGATGCTGGCTCAGCGCTAATTTTCCTTAAAAAAAAAAAAAGCCTGACAACACTGGGTGTTGGTGAGGATTTGTAAAAATGGGAGTGCTCATACTTAATTATGGAGGATAGTTTGGTAAAAATTATTTTGGAAAATAATTTGGCTTTAAGCATAAAAGCTAGCAATGTATATATGATGCCATGAAAAACTTTGAACTTTTTACCTGGTACGCATCACTGTTTTTCTAGGGCAAATATGCTAGAGTAGAAAGGCTGGGTCATATGACTGTTTATAGGTATACATAAATATATATATATATTTACACACACAGATACATATATATCATATGTATCATATCTCTCTCTCTCCTATGACTCAGTATTTCTACTCTAACATCTTTTCCCTGAAAAAACAACGACGTGTACTAAGTAACAGGCACAAAATTTTTTCATAACATCATCGTTGTAGCAAATAATCTAGAAGCAGCTTGTCTAGTCAAAGTAGAATGAATCAATACATTTGGTATATATATGCAGCAGGAAAAAATGAAAAAACAGTTAAATACATCAATATAGATGAATTTCAAAAAAGATAATGCTGAGTGTAAAAAGAAAGAAACTTTCAGAAGGATGCCTAAGGCATGATTTTATTTGAATAAAGTTTCAAAAACAAGTCATATGTTGTTTAGAAATATACATATATATGGCAAAACTAAAAATTAAAAGCAAGGAAATGATTGACACTTATGACAGGAGGTGGGGAGACGGATTTAGGGAAGCGTGTATAGAAAACTCCAAAAGTTTCACGGCAGACATAGGTATTTGGCTTTTAACAAATAACTATTATTCTTTAAAATGTACGTACAGATTACATACATTCTTTGGTGTGTGTGATATATTTTACAATTTTTTCAATGATCACTTACTCAGGTCACCTAGATCCTGAGTATACAGGTTGTATGTCCAATCACCTTTAGAGACACTGAAATTCTCTAGGTCCCAAACTTAACTTCTAGTCAAGTGCCCAGCCTTGAAGCAGTCAACTGTGTTGGAAGACAGGACAAGGTCAAGTTAATAAAACATATAGATGGGGATGCTTCTATTGCTAATATCACCACGTGAGGAGAAGAGTGAGGGAAGAGAGAAGTTTCCGGAATCCAGTGTGGATGGGGATGACCTTGGTAGATAGTGCAACATTTGTCCATAAATCTGGACAGAATCAATCTTCAGATTCACTTTATGAATTTTTAACCTGGAAAATCTAAGACAAGTGTATCCAAACACTTACAGAAATTTAGAGTTATGGGCAGGGAAATTCTGGTGAAGCACCATCATTCTGCCAGCTATGTCTCTCAGCTTTCTGACCAATAGGATTCTGGGCCAGTTTGGCCAATGGGAGACACTGGCAGAAGACAATAAGCAGAAATGGGAGGAGACAGGCACAGCTCCCTCTCATAGTCTGTCCACGTGGTGTTTTCCAGCAGTGGATGGACGTTTCATCCATGGTCCCAGATCCTCCTTCTATGACTTTATTCCCTCTACATGGCCAGAAGGAGGGAAGTTTTCAAAGAGAATGTGGGTGGGATTCGAGGAAAATAGAAAACATTTCAAATCCTGATGAATAAGAGATGGGGAAAAAGCAAGAGAAAATAAAGGATGCTTGGGCAGTGGTGCGGACCCAGCCAAAGATGAGTGAAATGAATATGGATTTGACCCAGTTAGCAAAAGAAATGCGACTTGAAATCAGAAGATGTGAGTTTGAATCCCAGCTTGACCACTATGTGACTTCAGGACTTAACCATGCCCAGGCCCAGTTTCTTCATCTGTAAAATGGAGGCGGTGATGACAATGACACCAACCTCACAGGGCGGCTGTGAGAACATGTGTAAAGGTCTCAGCAGAATCAGCAGCATGCCCAAGAACTTTCAAGAGCTGATAAACCTTACTTTTGCTTCTCAGCCCTTTCAGCAATGCTTGCCAACCTGGTTAGTGAAGATAGAACCTTAGAACTGAGCAGTTGACAACAAGGGCTGCTTCCACCTCAGAGAGATGAGCCAAGGTCAGATGCAGACCTGCAGGTCAGCGGGACCAAGGGAGGTCCATCTCAGGCCTGATGGACAGAAACTGAGAAAATGGCTATGTATTCATTATCTACCGTGGAATAACAAACAGATCACTCCAAATCTTAGTATCTGAAAACAATGATACTCACTTACAATGCTTCATGGTTTTTCGGGGCCAGGAATTCAATCAGTGCACAGAGGGGATGGCTCGTCTCTGCCACACAATGTCTGGGACCTCAGCTGGAAGACTCCAAGCCTGGGGGCTGGAATCCTCTGAAGCGTTGTTTACCTACAAGTCTGGTAGGCTGGGTGTTGTCTGGAACCTTAGCACTTCAGCTGGGGCTGTCGGCTGGAACATGTGGTCTGGGCTTCCTCACAATATAGTGGCTGAGTTCTAAGGGAGGAGAGAGAGACAGATTGGTTTAGAGCAAGGAAAATGTTACCCTAAGAGTCTGAGGAGAATTCTAGACTTCCTCAAAACCACTTGGCCAGCCAGCCAATATCAGAACAAAATGGAGGCTTGTTAGAGGAAGGAAGAATGACCACTAGATAAGCAGACGGTGGTGTCTTCCGCACACAGAGCGCGTTCAGCACCATCCAAAATACATTCCCATCCACTTCTCTAACTCACTTTTCAAGTATAAGCACATCTGCAACATTATCAAATTCATCTGGGTTTCTGGGCCAAACATGTTTGTTTCCCTTCTCTGGTCTCAGATATCCACTGCACTTGCCCATCCAGATCTCTCCTGTTCCAGATCCACCAGAAATCTCTCTTTCATGGTTCTTTCCTGGTGACTACCTGCATTTCTACAGTACAAATTATTTGTATTTCTCGTTTAACCTTGGCCTTTAGAACTAACTTTTTTTGATATAAGGCTTTAAAAATAATTAATCAACTTTTTTTTAAAGTTTAGATTTATGGAAAAATTGAGAGAAAGTATAGCGAGTTTCTATATACTACTCCACCCCAGTTTTCCCTATTATTAAAATTGTTCATTAGTGTGGGACATATGTTACCATTGATGAGCCAATACCAATACATTATTGTTAACTAAAGTTCATAGCTTACATTACAATTAACTGTTTTGTTGTATCTTCTATGGGTTTGGCAAAGAATGACATGTATCCATCATTACTTTATAACACAGAATAGTTTCATTGCCCTAAAAATCCCCTGTGCTTCATCTATCCATCCTTCCTTCTCCAAGAACCCCTGGCAGACACTGATCTTTTTACTGTCTCCGTGGTTTGAACTCTTCCAGAATGTCATATAATTAGAATCACACAGTTTTTAACCTTTTCATTTTGGCTTCTTTCACTTAGCAATATGCGTTTAAGATTTCCCCATGTCTTTTCATGTCTTGAAAGCTTATTTATTTTTATCACTGAATAATATCCCCTTGTCTGGATGTACCACAGTCTGTTTATTCATTCACTTATTGAAGGACATCTTACTTGCTTCCAATTTGGGGGAATTAAGAGTAAAGCTGCTATAAACATTCATGTGCAAGGTTTTTTTTTTTTGGTGGACGTAAGTTTTCAACTCATTTGGGTAAAAACCGAAGAGTGTGATTGCTGGATAATATGGTAAGATTATGTTTAGTTTTGTAAGAAACTGAAAACTACCTTCCAGGATGACTGTACCATTTTGCATTCCCACCGGCAGTGAATGAGAGTTCCTCTTGCTCCACATCCATGCCAGCATTTGGTTTGATCAGTGTTTTGAATTTAAGCCATTCTAATAGCTGTGTATTGGTATCTCATTGTTGTTTTAATTTGCAATTCTCCAATGATATGTGATGTTATGCATCTTTGCATATGTTTATTTGCCATCTGAATATCTTCCCTGGTTAGGTATGTATTCAAATCTTTTGTTCATACTTTAGTTGGGTTGTTTTCTTACTGTTGAGTTTTGTTTTTTCATTATTTTGTATGCCAGTTCTTTATCAGATATGTGTTTTACAAAGCTTTTCTCCTAGTTCGTGGCTTGACTTTTCACTCTTTTAACAGTATCTTTCACAGAGAAAAACGTTGCTTTTAATATTAATGAAGTCCAACATCGATTTTTTTTCGTAGATTGTGCTTTTGCGGTTATATCTAAAAAGTCATCGCCATATCCAAGGCTACTTACATTTTCCTTTACGTCATCTTCTAGGAGTTTATAGTTTTGCATTTCACATTTAGATCTATGATCCATTTTGAATTGCTTTTTGTGAAGAGTGTCAGGTCCGTGTCTAGATTCCTTTATTTGCACGTGGATGTCTAGTTGTTCCAGCACCATTTGTTGAAAAGACTATTCCTTCTCCATTGAATTACTTTGCTTCTTTGTCAAAGGTCACTTGACTATATTTGTGTGGGTATATTTCTCGGCTCTCTATCTTGTCCCATTAATCTATTTGTCTGTTCTTTTGCCAATACTACACTCTCCTGACTACTATAGTTTTCTAGTAAGTGTTGAAGGCAGATAGTGTCAGTCCTCCAACATCATTCTTCTCCTTCAATATTGTGTTGGCTATTTTGGGTCTCTATCTTTCCATATAAACTTTAGTATCAGTTTGCCAATAACCGCAAAATAATTTTCTTGGATTTTACTTGGACAGCATTGAATCTATATTTCAAATTGTTAAAAATGACATTTTAACAATATTGAGTCTTTGAATTCCAAAGTGGAATATAGCTCAATTTTTTAAAATTCTTCTTTGAATTAATTCATCAAATTTCTGTAGTTTGCCTCATATAGGTCTTATACATATTTCGTTAAATCTATAATTAGGTATTTCTTTTTTGGTGCTAATATAAATGGTATCATGCTTTTAGTTTCAAATTCCAATTGTTCGTCGCTGGTACTTAGGAAAGAGATTGACTTTTATTATTTATATTGTGCTTGTATCCTACAACCTTGATATAGTTGCTTATTAGTTATAGAAGATTTTTGTTAATTCTTTGGGATTTTCTATGTAAACAATCATGTTGCCTGCAAACAAAGAGATAACTTTATTTCTTCCTTCTCAATCTGTATACCTATTATTTCCTTTTCTTGTCTTTTTGAGTTAGCTAGGACCTCCAGTACAATGTTGAATAGGAGTGGTGAGAGTAGATATCCTTGACTTTTCCTGATTTTAGTAAGAAAAATCTAGTTTTTCACCATCAAGTATGTAGTGTTTGGGTAGATATTCTTTTTAAAGTTGATGAAGTTCTCCTCTATTCTTAGTTTGCTGAGAGGTTTATATCATAATGGGTGATGGATTTTGTCAAATGCTTTTTCTACATCTGTCAATATAATCATATTTTTTTCTTTAGCCTGTCAATGTAATGGATTACATTAATTGATTTTCAAAGATTGAACAAGCCTTGCACATTTGAGATAAATCTCACTGGTCATGGTGTTTAATTCTTTTTTATACACTGTTGTATTTGATTTGCTAATGTTTTATTGAGGAATTTTGCAAATATGTTCATGAGAGATATTGGTCTGTGGTTTTCCTTTTTTGTAATGTCTTGTCTGGTTTTGATATTAGGGTAATGCTGGCCTCATACAATGAGTTGGGAAGTATCTCTCTACCTTTATTTCCTAAAAGAAATTGTAGACAATTTGGTATAATCTCTTCCTTAAGTACTTGGTAGAACTCACCAGCAAACCCATCTGGACCTGGTGCTGTCTGTTTTAGAAGGTTATTAATTATTGATTCAATTTCTTTAATAGGCCTATGCAGATTATCTCTTTTCCCTTGTGTGAGTTTTAGTTGACTGTTCTTTTAAGAAATTGGTTATCCAGTTTGTGGGTATAGAGTTGTTCATAATGTTCCTTTATTATTTTTTTAACATCCATAGGATATGACATTAATGATTTTTGTCTTTTTTTTTTTTTTTTTTTTAGTTAACCTGGCTAGAGGTTTATCAATTTTATTGATCTTTTTCAAAGAACTAACTTTGGGTTTTGTTGATTTTCTCCATTGAATTCCTGTTTTCAATTTCATTGATTTCTCTTGTAATTTGTATTTCTTTTTTTCTGCATATTTTGGATTTTATTGGCCCTTTTTTTTCCAGTTTTCTAAAATGGAAGTTTAGATTAGAGATTTTAAGTTCTTCTTTTCTAAATAAGCATTTTATGCTATAAATTTTCCCTTTAAGCACTGCTTTCAGTATACCCCACAAATTTTGATGAGTTACGTTCTCCTTTTCACTTATTTCAAAGCATTTTAAAATCTCTCTTGAGACTTCTTTGACTTACGTGTTATTTAAAAGTATGATGTTTAACCCCCAACTTCTTTGGGTTTCCCAACTATTCTGTTCCAGCTGTTTCTGTTGCCGATTTCTAGTTTAATTCCGTTGTGGTCTGAAAGTATACTATGTATGACTTCTATTCTTTTAAGCTTGTTGCGGTGTGTGTATGTCCCAGAGCGTGGTCTATCTTGGTGAACGTTCCCTGTGAGCTGGAGGACAATGTGTATTCTGCTGTTGTTGAATGAAGTAGTCTGCAGAGTCAATTAGATCAGGTTGGTTGATGATACTGTTCAGTTCACCCATGACTTTACTGATTTTCTCCCTACTGGATCTGCTCATTTCTGACAGAGGGGTATTGAACTCTCCAACTCTAATAGTAGATTTGTCTCTTTATCCTTAGAATTCTATTAGTTTTTGTCTCATGTATTTTGATGCTCTGTTGTTAGGTGCATACACATTAAGGATTGTTATTCTCGGAGAATTGACTCCTTTATCATTATGATGGCTCTTTTTATCTCTGATAATTTTCCCTTCTTTGAAGTCTGTTTTGCCTGAAATTAATATAGCTACTCCAGATTTCTTTTGATTAGTGTTAGCACGTTATTTCTTTCTCCATGGTTTATTTTTAATCTATATGTGTTTTTATATTTGGAAAAATAAAATATTGTATTCTAAGTTCATTTATTACCACTTAACAATCTTTCTTTCTTTATGTAAATCTAAGTTTCTGACCTATATCATTTTCCTTATTTCTGAAGAATTTTTTTTCTTATTTCTGAACATTTCTTGCAAGGCTGGTCCACAGGTGACAAATTCTCTCCATTTTTGTTAATCTAAGAAAATCCTTATTTCTCCTTCACTTTTGAAGGATAATTTCAATGGATAAAGAGTTATAAGTTGGTTTTTTTCTTTCATCACTTTAAATATTTCACTCCACTCTCTTCTTGCTTGCATGATGTCTGAAAAGAAGTGGAATACAATTCATATCCTTGTTTCTCTCTAGGTAAAGTTTTTCCCCATTGGCTCTTTCAAGACTTCTTCTTTGTCCCTGATTTTCCACGGTTTTTATGTGATATATCTGTGTACTTTTTGGTGTTTATCCTGCTTGGTGTTCTCTAAGCTTCCTGGATCTATGGTGTGGTGTGTATCATTAATTTTGGAAAATTATGTCATTATTGCTTCAAATATTTCTTCTGTTCCTTTCTCTCTTTCTCCTCCTTCTGGCATTCTATCGATTGCATGTATTTATACCTTTTGTAATTGTAATTCTTAGGTGTTCACTTCTGTCTTTTTCATTCTTTTTTCTCTTTTCATTTCCGTTTTGGAAGTTTCTATTGGCATTTCTTCAAGCTCACTGGTTCCTTTTTGGCCATGTCCTGTCTACTGATGAGCTCATCAAAGGCATTCTTCATTGCTGTTGCAGATTTTTTGTCCCAGTATTTCCTTGATTCTTTCTCAGAATTTCCATCTCTCTGCTTGCATTGCCCATCTGTTCTTGCTTATTGTCCACTTTTCCATTAGACCCCTTAGAATATTAATTATTGTTATTTTAAATTCCCAGTCTGGTAATTCTAGCAAGTTTTTCATACCTGAGTCTTCTTCTGATGCTTGCTCTGTCTCTTCAAACTGTGTTTTTTGTCTTTCAGTACGTCTTATAATTTTTTGTTGAAAGCTGGGCATAACACACCAGATAAAGGGAACTGAGATAAATAGACTTCAGTGTGAGGTTTCACATTCATATTGCTATGGGTTAGGTTGTGTTTCTTGTTTGCTATAACTGTCATTGTCAGAGGCTAAAATTTCCTTGTATGTCCTTGTTTTTTCTCTCCTGTTGTCTTTGGGTTTCCCTAGAGATTTGCTCTTACATAAGGTCTGAAACATGCAGTCCTTTCGTTGTATTCTCCTGTCACTATATGGGAGTCTTACTGATGTGGTGACAAGGTGTGGGAGTAGGGCAGGCATTCTGTAGTCCTCTGATAAAATCTTAGTCTTCTGGTGAGCCCATGCCCCTGGGCTGTGACCTTCACACATGCTTCTCAGGATTTCCTCTCTCTTTAAGTGAGAGAGGAAGGTTAGAGGGAGCTGGAGGTGGGTTTTTCCCTTCCCTCAGATTGGTTAGGCTCTGGTAAAACCCCAGTTGCTTAGGCTCTGGTAAAATAGTTTCTCTTGAGAGCAGGCCTTGTTAAGAACAGAATGCTCTGGACAAGGGGACTTTTCTCTGATCCTCACAGTGAGAATCTGGCAGGGCTCCTGGAAGTGGCCTCCCTTAGACCTCGAGTTTTTAACTCTCACACCTGTCCACACTGGGCCTCAGCAGTCGGTCAGCTACAGTTCAGATTTTCCTACTCCAGCACTGGTTCCTGTGGAGGTTTCTGCCCCTGGGATTCTGCCCAGGAAGTTTGAATTCCCTGTCTCCACCTGTATGTCTCTCCAGTTCTGGGGCGTGGGTTTGCCCTGTGATCTGGATTTAAGAAGAGTTGTTGGTTTTCAGTTTGTTCAGCTTTTCCCTTGTGAGGGTGGGATTGATGATGTCCGAGCTTCTTACATGCCCGACTAGAAACTGGAAGTCTCACTCGGAGGCTTTTAAATCTACATGTCAGTCTTATCTCTTATCTAGATTGACGATTTATAATGGCAATGACCTCATCTTATTAATAATGTTGTATGATGGTTTTGAGTGCTCATTACATACCAGACACTGTGCTAACAAGCAGTTTACATAGATTACATTGTGGACTAATAATAATACTAGTTACCACTTAATAAGCATTTGCTATGCCTCAGATGCCATGTTGAAAGCTTCTCAGTTTTGTTTTACTTAATCCTTACCCTCAAAAGAGCAAAAACAAAGCAAATACACACAAAACCTTAGAAATAAGAACTATTGTTATAGATGTGGAACTGAGGTTCAGAGAGGGGGTATAACTTGCTAAAATCCCACAGCTAGTGAGTGGTGATTCAGGATCCGAACCCAACCCTGTGTGACTTCGGAGCCCACAAGCTAGACTCCAGGCCAGCCTGCCTCCAGGTGGATTTTGTTCTATTCCCCATGTGGTGTCTCTCATATGCCAAGCATCCGAAAAATCTTAACTGAGTGACTCTTTACAACAAAATACTTGCAGCTGTTCTAAGATTTTGAAATAGCTCTAATTAGTGTAAACGTACCTCTGAGATCTGTGTTGAGCCCAGGAAGTCTGCTGTCGTCAGTTAATAGCATCTGCAAGCGTGATAAGCTACGTGACAAGAGCTACCGCTGGGAATAAAAGAAAAAGAGTAGATACAGTTCCTGCCTTCATAAAGACTATGGTTACAGTGAACAGTGTGAGCATGTAAAGAAAACAATAGATTCTGCTTTCATAGGGTGACTCGTGTACACAGGCGAATGAAAATAAATACTACATTTACAGAATGGGAAAGTGGAAAAAACGCTGACTTTGCAAAAGCCCAACAGACTTGGGTTTTGAAATCTTTTCCGCCACAACTACTCAAAACTTTGAGAACATTTTTTAACCTCTCTGAGCTTTGGTTTTCTTATCCATTCAGTGAATATAATTAATGCCTGCCTCATAAGACCCAGAGGAAATAATGCATGAAAATGATCTGAGACAGTGGGGACCGAATAAATAAAAGTTCTCTTGCTTTTATATGCATGTACTCTACTTTGGGGGCTTACACCTTGTAGTAAAAAGTGTGTGACCTTCCTTTAGATGGACAGATTTGGTTTTGATCTATATCTTCCCCTGATCCTGAGAAAGTTATCCTTTCTGATCCTCTCTGAACATCAATGTCTTTCCTTTTTCTGTGTGACGAATCTGTATTGGGTATCTACTATGCTTTAGGCACTGAGCTAGGCTGGCAGAATCACGACCAACACAATCCTCAGCCTCCAAGGGCTTACAGTACCTGTCTGTAGTGATATGATCATAGCCCCCTTGTAGGTGTCTGTAGGCCTTATAAGAAGAGGACTAGAGAGAGATGTCTCATTCTGGGCACACGTACCAAGGAAAGGCCGTGTAGGACACAGTGAGAAGGCACCATCTGCAAGCCAGGAAGAGGACTGTCATCAGGAACTGAATTGGCGGGCACCTTGTCTTGGACTTCTAGCCCCCAGAACCGTGAGAAATAATTTTCTCGTGTTTAAGCCACCCAGACTATGGTATTTTGTTACGGCAGCCTGAGCAGACTAATAGAAGAAGAATGCCTTTTAAAAAATTTTTCCAGATTTGAGAGGCTGCCTGCATTCCTTGGCTCATAGCTCTCCCCTTCCAACTTCAAATCCAGCCATGTTCATCTCTCTGACCACAGCTGGGAAAGGTGCCCTGCCTTTAAGGAACCCGTGTGACTGGGTGTCCCTGGATAATCTAGGATACTCTCTCCATGTCAAGGTCCTCACTCTAATCACATCTGCAAAGTCCCTTTTGCCACGTAAGGTAAAACTCACAGTTTCCAAGGAGTAAGACATCTTTGGGGGCCATCACTCCGCCTATCACAGGGCCTAAGGGTGTCTGTTTGAAGTTGGGGCACAGATTCTGGCAGAACATCTGAGAAGTGCACAGAAAGAGAGAGGGTAAAGAATGAGTCGTGCCTGGTATTTCTAATTCACTTGTGTAATAACTTCTCTCCCTCGGGGAACACACTCAACCAAACAGAGGGAACAGAAGTGGTCTGGCCAGACATTCCCTTCCGCCCCAGACACGGTTGTGTAGTATGTGAATCCAAAATGTCTTGAGTTATCAACTCTGGTTTGCTTGTTCCTCTCCTATAGCGTATACTTGATTCTGACCATTGACAAGGGATCATGATACCATGATTCTCAAAAATCTAGCTCTTCCTCTTTTAGCTCATTAACTAAAAAGCATTACTTTTGTGATGGCGTCCTAATGTCATGGGATGCTCCAGGAGAAAATGAACCCTAAGGTTTTCTGCTACCATTTATTCTCCTCTGGCCACCTCTGCCTCTACTTTATCCTCTGCCTGAATTTTCTCTCACCTTCCTCATTGAGTCACCTGCCAAAGAAACCTTCAACCTTTCTACTTCTTTAATATTCAGAGCTCTAATTCTTTTAATTTTAAACTTTTCTTAAAACTTTAAAATGTTCTCAAAGAGACATCATCTTTCACAATCAAATACACTGGATCAGTTTTCTAGGGCTACTGTAATGAATTGTCATAAACTGGGTGGCTTAAACAATAAAAATTTTTTATCTCATGGTTCGGGAGGCCAGGGGTAGGAAATCAAGGCATCGGCAGGGCCGTCCTCCCTCCTTGCCCTAGGGGAGGATCCTTCCTTGCCTCCTCCAGCCTCTGATGGCTGCCGGCAATCCTCAGCCTTCCTTGGCTTTAGACGCATCACTCCGATGTCTCCATTGTCACACGGCATTCTGCTTCTGTGTCTCTGTTTTCTCTCCTTATACAGACATCAGTCACTGGATTAGGGCACACCCTAACCCGGTATGACCTCATCTTCATTAATTATATCTGCAAAGACCTTATTTCCAAATAAGGTCACATTCTGAGCTTCCTGCTGGACATGAATTTTGGGGGACATTATTCAACCCAGTGCACACTCCCATTATGATTAAAGAAATTACAGAATGGCTCTCCCCTAAACTAAGCGTCTCAAACTGTAGCCAGCCTTGAGAATAACACTTTTCTTCTCCCCATAATCCTAAAAATGTGATTTAAAGGTCTCCGTCATTCTCTGACTTAGAAGAAGTAGAAGGTGATTTTCCTCTTAGGAGACAATCAACACCACACCCTTTAAATCGGGCGTGTATAAAGCAATTGCCCCGCAGTGTTTTCAGGGGGTCACTGTCAACCCGAGTGCTGATGGTGGGAGCGAGGGGAATGTAAAGTTGACATGTGTTCTGGCAAAGCTGTGCTGTGGGATTCGTTACTTAATTGGGAGAAATTCACATATTCCCAGCATGGATTTTAACTGCCCCATATTATCGCTTGGCTTCTGGAGTTAGGTGTAGTTTCCTACGAGCGGGCCAGTAGGAGTTAGTGTGAGTGTGGAAGCCTGTTTCTACTTCACACTGAATGTAAAACCGACAATTAACTGAGCTGGGCTGGGAGATGCCAACATATTCCGGGTGGTCCCTCCCTCCCCTGGATCACAAAGCCTGGATGACACAGTGCCTCCAGATGCTGGTCTACTGTGTTCCAGTGCAAGTGCCTTGTGAGAAGCAGGCAGCAAACTCACAGTCCTGTGGAAAGAGAGAGTGTCTCATCTGAGGCGCCCACCCTCTAGACCACGGGGAAGAGGTCCGCAGTGGACAGAACACAGCACCTTGGAAGACAGGTTTATGCTGGGGTGAGAAGGAAAACGTGTTCCCCCCTGGGGCCGTGTGGTTGTTAATGCCACATGCTGAGCTGATCAGAGCGCGTTCCCACTAGGGGGAAGTGACTGGCCTCTTAAGGTTGGCAGCAGATGGGGAACAAGGCAGGGAAAGAGCCATCAGGTACCCCTAATGATGGACCTACCCTGGTAGGTCTCTAGGTGTAGACACATGTAGTATTATAATCATAAGGAATTCTGCGTTGCTCATCCCTCCCTTACTTCTGAAGCTTCATCTTATCAGTTATGGTCCAGTCAAGAGATAGAAACCAAACTGGTTCACCTCATGAAGAGAACTTAGTATAAAGAATTCACCAAGGCTTGGAGAAGTGAAAAGGTGAAAAGAGAACATGAAGGTGTCATGGAGGTGGCAACCACAGGATGCAGAGATCACCACGGGACTGGAGGAGCACAGGGAAGAGGCTGTAATCATTGAATTGTAGATGCTTAGAGATGGGGTCCCATGCAGGTAAAACTCTTACTAGCAAGCAGCAGGCATCAGGTGGCTGGCATTGGTGTCTCTGAGCTTGGAGGAGTGTCCTTGTGGTGCTGGAGGAAGACCTCTGAGGACAGGGCACTGGGCAGCTGGTGCTGGTGTCTGAGCCGGGTGCGATAAGTCTGGTTTCGCAAGTGTGGGGAAAACCGCAAGCCAGATCCAGCTGCTGCTGTAGACACAAACTGTATCTGAACTTCTCCGCTGTGGAGAAGCAAGGTGGGTCGCTGCTGACAGGAGCAAGAAGCACATAGGGAAGAGCAGGTCTTCTCCCCTCCAGCCTCGTGATCTCCCTCCTACACCCCTATCCATGGGGCCTAAGAGAGCAGCTGGCAAGCAGAGGTGGGTCTCAGCCCCAGGACACAGAGCAGAAGACAGAAAGGAGAGTTGGGAGCTTTGAGACAACAGCTTTGTGGCTGGCACAGTCCACCCCTTTGGCTACTTAGTGTCCATATACGGCAACCCCCTACACATATCCTCTACATCAGCTAAATGACTCTATGTGTCTATCCAGAAAGATGTGACTACCCTTCATACAACTCAGACCTCACCCTCTCCCTAACATGAGGAGACCCAGAGTCTTAAGCATCGTCGTGTTCATCTCTAAGTAGTTTGAAACCAGGACCTTGACACCCACAGAGCTTGAGATCTGGGTTGGGGAAGCAGAACGTCCATATTTACCAAGGGACCTCTCTGATTTGAGAGGCTTTTATACACAATTTCTGAATTTTTTTCTCGACGGTTCTCTTTCTGCTTTTTATTGCATTCAGGGATCAACAGGGGAGTGCTCTAATTTAATACCTGTAAAGTGTCTCGCAGCCCATGTCACCTGGTGAAAATGCTGGACTGAAATTTCAAAGGCTGTGAACTCACCGCTCTTTGCTTGGACTTTCAATAGTAACTGATTCTTTCCTAAGGTAGTCTGTGGTTCTTATGACCCCCAAATCTCTTGGAGTTTCAAAACAGCTCATAAAAGGACAAATATGAAAAGAAAAGAAGTTGTTCCCTAACAGTAAATAGTTTTAAAAATTATTTCTGCATAATATGCCTTAAAAATTATTGAACATTAATTGTTGAAGTGAGGCTGCAAATGGGCAGCATGAATGCTGACCACAGGCACGTTTGTTGGGTGAGCACAGTGTCTTGCTTTATTTTTTTAAATAACTGTGAATACTGTTGGGCAGGGCATATGGTTTTTAATTTGCCACAGTCACCACAAATCCCTAATGCCTCACTCTGGCCAATATACTCTTCTTGTTTATTACTTGCATGCAGACCTTTCAGCTTGCAACAGTTAAACTAATATTGAAGGTCAATTTTTTTTAAAGGCAGCCTGTGTTACCCACCATAGACTCATTAAACCAGAAGACATCTGGTCCACCCTCCTGCCTCCAAGCAGAGCTCAATCTGAGATCCCTGGCAAAGCTCAGGTACAAGGGGGTCCTGTCCTCAGAAGTCCCACATCAGAACTCCAGGGAGAGTCTTAAAGAAGAGCAGCTCAGAGAGTATGCACACCTTAGGCCAGACAAGAGGACACGTGAGACTAATTTCTTGACATGGATTTCGAGTCAGCTAAATAAAACATTGTGCAGGGCCACAAATTAACACACTCCATACTCTAGCGGGGAAGCAAAGTGTGGCTCCCTTATTAACAAGAAAAGATTTAATCTGCCCAGAGCATCCTTGCCCCCACCCCTCAAGGTAAGCGGGAAACTACGTTGACAATAACCAATAATTCTCTCTCTTTGGTCTTAAGCAGTCTCCTTTCACTTTACAATATTCTCTTTCAGATAAATACTTGGGTCTTCCAAGTTCTGCCCCTCCTCCTTCTCTTCCCTAACACCTAAGAACAAGGAGGTGCGTATCTTATCCTTGGGAAAGCTGTGGTAGGTGCCCTTGTGCTGTTGTTCTTTGGAGCCCCACGCCTGTGGGGAGACAGTGTCCCTGGGAATATCCCTTCTGTGGTCTACAGCTGCTGAACCTGTCAGGGCTCCATGAGCTTCCATGCCTATCTTGCCCGTCTCAGCTCTCGCTGGCTCTACATGGCCCCCTAAGGTCTGCCAGTGCAGCCAAAACAATGCCATGTATTCATGAAACATCTCATCTACCCTAGGGCACACAGGAAGACTGCATTTCCTAGCCTGCCTTGCGTCCAGCTCTGGCCATTTGACTAGTTCTGGCCAATGGGATGTGGACACAGTGAGGTGTGCTTCTTCGGAGACTGGCCCCCAGCCTCTGGGTCATTTTACTCCCACGATGGTGATCCCCAGGGTAAGCTCATTGCCAGCACCATCAGCTTCTTTCCACAACCTTGTATGAGTTGTGGAACTTGTGCATCACTTCGTTGCTGCAGGGAGCATCTGGGAGCTAAACTCAAGCTCTCTTTCTGTCTAACTATGCCTTTGAATTTTTGCTGTGTGGGTCCAGGAGCCCCCTGGGTAGCCCCTACTTTCCACATTCCCAGAAGGAAATGAGGCAGATGCATCCACTTTTCAGTTTTGCCCTCAACCTATCCAAGAATTCGAGCTGGAGAGCAGAGGTCAGGAGGTCTCACCACTTGCTTTTCCATGTAACAAGTTTACAAGCTCAGGCTCAAAGAAAATGCAGCTTCCACACAATCCCACCACTCCATCTTACCAGGTCTGGGCTTCATTAAATTTAGTCTAGCCTGATTGACTCAACTTGAACCAGTACATTGAAAAGTCTCCATAGTTACCTCAGCATGTTTTGGATGAGAGTATAGCTTTCTCATGCTCTGTTCTTCCAGGATGTTACGTGGCATTTGAGGAGGGACTTCTTGCTGATGGTGGAGATGGGATCTCAGATCCACACACACAGGAGCAGGCACGGCTGTGGCTCTTCTGCCCTCCTTGGACAAGCCCCTAGTCCCTCTGTCCTCTAAGTACCCTGTTTGCATTGGCGGCTGGAATTGTAGCTGGTGAGCTGGTGGTCCAGCTTTGGGGCCCCATCAGAGCCTGGAGCCCTCTCCTCTTGACTTGGTCTCCGAACCCAGCCCTCTCTGATGCTGCAATCTGTTTTGGATTCACATTCAGTCCCCAGCCTCGGTGACACTCCCTGTAGCTCTTGTCTGCAAGTCACTTTGCTCCAAGACAGCAACCTCTGTCAGCTTCCCAAGGATTTACTGCTGATTCTCCACTCTTGGAAGCCCAGGGGTCTGCCTGGATCCTTACTGTGCCACATGGGAGCCCAGGGCTGCTGGAAGTGCAAACTCAAATTCTCTTCTTCCTCTTCGCTTAATCAGAGGACCTAACACTCCAAGTGGGAACCATGGCCAATGTCCCTCTGCTTCTACGTTTCCTCTGACCTAGGGCAGGAGGAGGTCAGGACATACATCTCACCATCTTCCCTTGCCACCCCTCTTCTCCTTTCCACAGTTCCCTGGGGGGCTTTCATTTCCACCTCCTGTCAGCTGGGACATCCTTACATCCAAGCCTCTCTCCCGAGGGGGCAGCTCCCCTCTTTGCTCTGGCTATTTTTGCAAAATGGCTGCTGTGTAATATACATGGGATAGAAATACAAATCTTATTGGTTTTTTACTTTGAAAACATTATTCTCCCCGAAGCATATTGATGACAATGAAGCTTGGACGAAAGACCTTGACTATTTCACCATGGAAAGAATGATTTATTCCCTCAACATTTTTATTTTGATAAATATAACATTTCTTAGCATGCCCCCACAAACACACACTTACCCCCAACCCGTTCACCGACCCCCTCAACTGTGCAGTGCTACAGGAGAGCTGCAAGGATGCAGCTTCTGCAGATGGTCTGCCATGCCGGCCCCGGGGCTGTCTTCACCTGCTCACATCTCCTCAGAGCCTCCTACTCTGCTGCCCTCAGAACATCAGCACAAAGCCCAGTAGTAGTCAGGATGGTTGTGCTTCCAGCGTGATGGCTAGTCCCCATGCTGGGGAGTAGTAACCCAGAGAGCGTGCAGAGGATTATCTTTCAATGTTTAAGTACATTTTCCAGGTGCTCCTAAAGCCTAGAGCTTCTAATGGTTCTAAAGATGAACATTCTGTGAATACAGTTAAATCAGTCTGATGCTCACTTGTACCTTTTTTCATTTTGTCACTTGGTGGCACAGAAAAGGATTGTCACCTCTCAATAATTCTGAATTTCCAGTTTTCTCTGGTTGATCCATATTCCATTTTCCCAGGCTACAAATTTTTAAAATGTGTTTTTCACAAGAGAAAAACTGAACACAACACTCACTCTCCCTTCTCTGCCTAGCAGTTGCGCGTGCCTGTGGAGCGTCACTCTGCTCTGCATCACGGCCCCGCCTCGCATTTGCTCGCGCACCTCAAGAAGCTTGCTCCGCGGAGCACCAGGTTCAACGCTTATGTTTCATTTCACACAGACCACTTGTGCCCTGAGCCTCCCAGTCTTTTAATTATACATAGTCAAAAACACTAAGTCAAAGATTTCGACCTGCCAACCCCTTTGGGAAGACAAACACCTGAATTTAAATTCTGGCTTTCTATTTACCAGCTGTGTAACTTGGGCAAGTCACTTACCCTCTCTCTGATACTGACCCGGATATCAGTTACCCTACATTAAACCCAGCATATATGGGGTTAAAACCAAAACGCTCATTCCCTGCTTACTCTCTGGCTTCCTGGCTCCAAAATCCACTATCCTCCGTGGAGACAGACACCACCAAGGACAAGCACCTGGATTCACTATCTCCTCGCACAAAGAGATACAGGCTGGTGGGAAAGCTGCTGACCAGCAAGGTCATGGGCTTCCTCCTCTCTGCAAGTGTCTCAAGGCCAAAGACAGGCTGGTGGGAAAGCTCCGACCAGCAAAGCCATAGGCTCCCCCTCCCCTACCTAAAACCCCAAATAAAAACCCTTCCTTTTAGCCTTTCGGGGAGTTTGGGATTTGAGTGCTAGCTGCCCTCTCTCCTTGCTCAGCGCTGTGCAAAAATAAAATTCCTGCTTTCTTCCACCACACCCGGGGTCAGAGATCGGCTTGCTGTGCAACGGGTGAGCGAACTCACTTCAGGTTCGGTAACATCTCCGTCCTCGGTTTCTCAACTGTAAAACAGCAGTATGGTGGGGTGGGTGGAACTCCTCTCCTTCTGTGAGAGGGGAAGGAGCTCGCTGAGGCTGGGACGACAGACCCCACGTGGATAAGAGAGAATGGCTGTGGCTGTGTGGATGCATGCACAATGTAAGCCAGGCTGGGCGAAGAGTCCAGGGATGCTGGGGACCTCGGTAAGGAAGAGGAGGCCCTTCCTTTATAAGAGACTAGACTTTGTCATAGAGAGGGTGTGAAAGAGTGCCCATCCTGGTGAATGTGCCTGCTTCTTGGGTAACTAATGAGGAAATCAGCTGGGGGCATGAAACTGGAGGCGGAGGCACCACCCCTCCCACCTGACCCTGCCCAGCTCCCCCCTCACAGTGTGGGCAATGCTTGGGCCCAGGAGAAGCCACATCTGCAGCCAGCTAAAGCTGAAAAGCTCAAGTTTGCAAGTCACAGGAGGGCCTGGGGAATGGAACATCCTCCTCTTCCCAGAAGTAGATGGGATCTCCCAGGGGAAGGAGATGGGACACAAGGACTGTGAGGTCCAAACAATGGCTGCAGGGAGGGGAGGGAGGTGGGGAGAGGAGGCAGCCATGGCCACCCTCCTCTGAAGGCTTTGTTTGCAAGGCCCTTGAGTGGGATGAAGGAGGGACGGAGCCCACTCAGTCCTGCTATACGACCTTGCTCTAGGGTCTTCCTAACCCTTCAGATAATAAAGTCAGACACCTGCAGCATGACCCACTGGGTGTTTCTCTGAGGGAGACAGGCAAAGGGAGAAACCCTTGGAGAAGAAATAGTAACTCTTGGGGCCTCCAGCAAAGACAAATGTCTGAAGGCATTGCTGTCTGGCCTTAAGGGTTACTACATGGAGTCACCATCTCAGCAGCATCGGAGGCACTATGGACCAGCAAAGACAGAAAGTGTCTCCCATGATGGGAAGGAAAAAAACTGAACTCATCATTGTCCCCAGTAAATTGGTAAGGAGCATCTCTGTGGGCAGAAACACAGGGTTCTTCCCATATTTGAATTACAGGAACAAAAACATGGGGGTGGGAAGGCATGGCAAGCTCTGTTTGATCACAGACCCAGCTCAGAGTTCATTTGAGCAGGCTCTTTTCTCAGCTCCTAATGAACTAATGGATGTAAGCAATGACCATCAATGGCTACCAATGTCACAAAAACAGGGGTGCCAGATAACAGTCCCCCTCAAGGGAGAGCACACCACCTTGTATGAGGTATTCTTGCCAAAAACAATCGAACACGAATTTGACTGAACCTCTAGACTCAGCTGCCACTTTACAAGACATACAGGGGACAGAGGAACATGATAACCAACACCACAGGAGACAGTAAAATCCAGACAGTGGCAAATTCTGTAAGGGAAGCAACCAGTTTCTTCAGCACATAAATTGCAAAGAAAAAGTATGGAGGGGAAACCTATGGAATAAACAGGCTTTAAATACCTGTTAACCAGCTTATAGACCTTATTTGGATCCTACTTCAAACAAACAAAAAAACTTAAAAAATTAGGAAACATTTTATTTAAAAATTATGAAAAATTATGAAATGGAAATTTGAACACTGATTATATATTTGATGATACTAAGGAATTATTGTACGTTTTAGGTGTGATCACTGTGTAGTATTTTTTTTAAAGTTACATTTATTCAGAGACCCATGTAGTAAAGTGTTTACCCTGCCCTAGAGAGAGCTGGCTTTTGCCTCAGCATCTGGGAGGTGATCTCTAAGCCCTCAGAAAGTCCTGTCTGACAGGCGGGACTTTGTTCAGGGTTGGTACTGGCCACATCAGAAAGTCTAACAACGTGATTTTTGATGGGCGCCTTGAGTCACGCAGTGTCAACTCAACCTCCACAGGGGCTGGAGACTGAAGTCAGCCATGTGGGGAGTCGACCTGGAGCCGCAGCAAAGATTCTGGACTCCAGGCTCAGGCACGTTGCCCTGGCTGGCAGTGCTCTGTGCGTGCTGTCACATGTCGATGCCAGGAGGGTAAGGCTGTCCAGGACTCCACGAGAAGAGGACAACTGAAGGTCCATGTTAGGAACTTTCCTGGCCCCTGACCTGTATGCTTCTTCCCTTGGCTGATTCTAGTCCTTTGCCTGTAATAAATCATAACCACGAGTAGAAGACCTTTCTGTGAGCTCTGTGAGCCCTTCTAGCGAGTCCTCAAACCCGAGGGTGGCTTTGGGAGCCTCTCTCTAACGCTGCAGTGGGAGCCAGAAGTGAGGGTGGCCTTGTGTACACTATGTGCCCTTAAATGATGCAGATCCCTACTGTACTATTTCTAAGTGACATGTAATAATATGATGCCTGAGGCATATGGATCAGGCTATAGAAGGAGCAGAATTATCTGTGGATTGAAGGGCTTTGTATGTTCAGTATTTACTATAGTAAAAATTTTAAAAATTTAGCTAGTCTGTTCAAGTGGCCCCCCCGGTCAGATGATAGATATTTGCCTTCCCGTCACCACCAGCCCAAGGACTCCTGGGCCCCACTGCCTTCTCTTGGATTTACAGGTGAAGGAAGGTCCATGTGGGTGGCCTAAGTCAGGTGGACACCAAGCAGAACCTTGGGCACAAGCAGTCATCAGTCCCAATTAGTGGACACTTGGTGAGCAGCCGGCATTGTTGAGGGAAAATCCTCTCTACGTAGCTACGGATGGTTAACAAAGCCTTGATGCAAGTCACAGATGGTACCTGTTGAATAGGGTTGGGCGTGTGTGGTCACGGAGGTGGCAGCTCACGTCTCCCAGTGCTGAACAAGACAGGATGCTCACTCTCTCTGGTGAGTGGAGTGTGGTCCTGACCTCAGAAAAGCCAGTCCTAGGATCTGGAGCTGGTGGCTCAGGGAGGCAGGGATTGTTATAAACCATTCTGGCAGAAGGGAGGTGTTCAGTGTTATTCCAGTGCCAGGGGCAATTCCAGATGAGAAACCTCCAACATTCAGTTGGGAGGTGTGGGGCCAGGTCCAGCACTCAGGGCCCCAGAGCGCCTATAAGACGCAACCTGGCAGTGGTGGTGCCAGCCTCAGTATTCAGGGATTGAAGATGGCAATGACATCAGCCTTTATCCGGGGTCTACATGTATGGCAAAGGTGTCAGCTCACGCGTTTCTGTCTCCAGGGTGGCTGTAGTGGTGGTATCAGCTCATGCATTCGAGGTCTAGGGTGTCAGCTACAGCATTCAGGACCCACATCTCATCCCAACCTGTCTACTCCTTTGACATGACCTTGGCTAAGAGTCCAGCCGCCTAAATTCCTTTAGCTTCTTCCTATTTTCTGATCATGATTCCTTAGATTTTCTCTTAATTTTATCAGTCAATAAATTCCTCTGCTGCTTAATTTAACTGAGCTCAGTGTCTGTTTGTAACCACGCTTCTGGACAAGTTCTGTGGCTCTTTGCTCAGCTCTCTCTCATTCCCAGCTCTGAGGCCCCATCGAGTCCTGTCTGCTTCTTCCGGGGGCCACTGGCCCTGTGTGTCTGGCTCCTTCCACTTCTCCTTGCCACTCTTATCCAAGTGAATCTTCCATTGTCTGGGCAGAGGAAGTCCTGTCTCCTCTACCCCTCAAAGGTTTCAGTGTGCTATGATGTAAGGGCATGAACTTTTGAAATCAAAGCAAGAAAACTACTTTTCTCTGCTTTAGAATTGTCGGAAAACAACTCCAAGCACATAATGGAGTAAAGGCTTAAATGGGGTGGACCAAAGAGGAGGAAAAACTATCTGGAAGAAAATAATTGGTCTATAGAAAGACTTGTATGTGAATGTTCAAAGTAACTTGATTCATAATAGCCCCAAACTGGAAACAATTCAAATGTTCTTTAACAGAAGAATGGATAAACAAACTGTAGTCTGTTCCTACAAATGGAATATTGATAGAATTATTGCCACACACAATGGAATGGATGAATCTTACAAACATAATTTTGAAGGAAAGAAGGCAGACATAAATGAGTACATAAAGTATGATTCCAGTTACGTGAAGTTCTAGAACAGGCTAAATTAAATGATGTTAATGTAAATCAGAAAGTGATTGATTGCCTGTGGCCTTCTAGAGGTAGGAACTGATTGGGAAGGATGTGAAGAAATGTTTATAGTGAGGAAAATGTTCATTATCTTGATAGGGGTGTGAGTTACACATGTGGATCCAATTGTCAAAACTCAGGACCTGCAGGTTGCCATGAATATAAATTATGTCTCAATGTCTTAGAAGGCAAAGGAGAAGGTGGCAGAAACCTGGTCTGAACTTGCCTTCTCACTGCATTGGCTTCCTGTCAAACCTGCCCACTTATTGTTAGAGAAGAAAGTAAAACACACACTTCCCAAGGACCCCCTGGCTCCACGTGCAGCAGAGCATGTCTCAGAGGCCCGAGAACGGTCCTCCAACAGAGACACAGGGGCTGACTGTCTGAAGTAAATGCACACTGAGTGTGCATGAAAATGGTGAAGAGAGCCTGGGGGCTACTGTGGAGCACTGACGCAGCATGCGATGCACTCGATCCCTCAGATAGCACCTGCCACCAATGCCCACCCTATAGGCTGTGCAGGGATTCCGACCACTGATGTAGACGTCTGGCATGTGGCAGATGCTGTGTAAGCGATAGCCACACGCTTGATGAGCAGTTGCTTTCAAGAGTCTTGTTGCTTCTGCACTTGCTTCCACTGAGACACGAATGCCATTTGGAGACAAGTGCCACTGGCATATGCACACTCGTGCGCACACACACGCACACACACGTGCACACACACAGTCTTTCATTCCTCTGACAACCTGGTTTAAAACTAGCTCAGCCTAGCCTAAGCCTTCCTGGTGACCGTCTTGCAAGCTCCTCTGGAGGTTAGACTTGGCTGGGGCTTCCGTGCGCTCACAGCGCTGTGGGACTCTGGGTGGAAGGATTCCTCGGGCTTATTATCAGTATGTTTTAAGTGGACAAGTTCTATTTTCAGAAGGAAGCGGAAGGAGCCAGTTGAAGGCTGTTATATATTTCAGATCACAGGGGTTTCCCCATGTACACCCACAGAGGCTGAGTTCTGGTGTTTGCCAATGAAAGCTTTTAGCTGTTCTTGGTTTGGCCAACTGTGAGTGAACTACCAAATACCGCAAAGTGGGGCGGAAAGAGAGAGTGGAATCCTGCTGTTGGCAGAACTTTAAGAAAAGAACTCTTTTTAATCTTCTGGAAGTGATTAAAGAGTTTCAGTGTGATAGGAAGGGGAAGATACATTGGACAATCTCCCGACTTTTCTTACTGTTCCCTAAATGAATGCCCTATGCGGCAACAGTCCCGTAAAGCCCTACAGATAATCCTAAGGTTTGATTTTGTGAAGGTATTTTCATACCTGAAACACATACATTTTTGTGTACCCTACCCACATTCCCTTCCATGGGATCCCTGCTCCCAGACCTGGTGTGAAGCAGTTGCTCCCTGACCCCACCCCAAATGAGTCAGCGTCTACACATGAGGGTGTGAGTCTGGATCCATAGGACGGGAAAAGCCTGGGTGCCAGGCTAGGGCATGAGGATATGGATTGCATTTCTGGCTATAGGGGGGATTCGATTTTTACCTGACCCACACCTACCCCCCTGCTGGGGCCCACCACTCCATGTGTGATTGCGTGAGATTGAAACCTGGCCAAAAAGTGGGGCTGTCCTCAGGGAGGTAGGTGACATGTAGCAAGGGGGTAGCGTGGGAGAAAATGACACACAACGTAATAATACACCGTCCTCTCTGCACTCAAGCCGTATGAGCTGTGTCAGCAACCAGGGTGATGTTGCAGCTCTAGCTTTCTACCTTCTTCCTGAGTCTGTTAAAGAACGGGTTGGGCATGCAACGCAGGGTCACCCACATGCTTACATCAGCAGGAGACCAAGGGTCCCCATGCCCTTAATGAGCTTTGCCATCTTAAACAAGCAATGCAAGAACAAAGTGGCATTACTTTAGCTTTCATGAACAGGTCTCCGTCTTCAGCTGAAAAGCTGGTACAAATAGTCTAAAGTAAACAGAATTGTTCAAGAAAAGCAGCTCCTGTTGAGTTTCTCACCGGAACTCGCCACAGGTCCTCCTGCCACAGAGACCTCTGTGCGCGCCGCCCCCCCCCCCCCCCCCCCCCACCCTGGTGCGGGCAGAGCCCACAGGAGGCGGGTGGGCTGGCTTTCTTGGGCATCTCCTGGCCCTTCTGTCTCCCCAGGCCAGAACGAGGTCACCTCTTGAAAGAAGGTCAGTTCTCCACGTTTCAAGTTCTGTTTCCCCTTCAAAAGAAGGGGCCAGGCAGGCTGCAGCTAAAGAAAAAAAGCAGAGAAAGAAACAATTTATTTTTTCCTATTCCAAAGGTGACACCTAGAATTCCAGAGGGAAAGAGATAAAATAAAGGGAAACAATGGCAATGTAAGATGGTAGCAATGGGGAAGCGGGGTGCTGGGGAGCATATGGGAACTCATCTCTGATGTCTTTGCTGCACATTTAAAATTATTCCAAAATAAAAAGGCTGTCAAAAAATAAAACTAAAAGAGAAACAGAGCCTCACCCCACAGTGATTAAAAGGCTTTGCATCTGGCGTACCTGGGTTTGGGCCCTCTGCCAATGACCTAGACGAGTCAACTTGCCCCTCTGGGATCCGGGTCCTTTGGTACAAACAGTGCTCTCTGCATGGGGACCATAGGCAGAATTACCGAGCTCAGAGCCTGGCCCAGAGGAGACGCTCAGGAAAAGCCAGCTGTCACCATTACTCACACTCATCAACAGGGCTATGAGGACGTCGGCCTCGGGAGTCACACAGCTGCCTTCTGACGCTGTCCTGGGGGGGAGCCGAGCCCCTGCCCCCAATCCTCCAATCCGGGGAGGACAGGCATCCAGGATCCTCACCTGTGCCCAGAAACTAGAGGATTTTTTGTGGAGTGTGGAACCAAGCAAAGCAGATATATAATCCACAATGAATTTAAGAAACTGCAAATCTTTATTGTAAATATCTGTATATTGATAACTCTATAATTTCCAATTAAATGCAAAGTGAAGCTGAGTTAAGCAACGTCCAAAATAGTATACACCCCTGAATAAGTGTCTCTGTCCTCAAACACAGCTATTATCAGGCTCTACTTAAAAAAATGGTGGCTTTCCTTTTCCTTTTATGAAAACCCTTTCGAGGGGCCAGCCCAGTGATGTGGTGGTTAAGTTCAGCCTGCTCCACTTCAGTGGCGCCGGGTCCGCAGGTTCAGATGTTGGGCATGGACATACACCACTTACCAAGGCATGCTATGGTAGCATCCCACAAACAAAACAGAGCAAGATTGGCATGGATGTTAGCTCAAGGTGAATTTTCCTCAGGCAAAAAGAGGAAGATTGGCAACAGATGTTAGCTCAGGGCCAATCTTCCTCACCAAGAAAAAGAAATAGAAAACCCTTTCGAGCCTCTCAGTTGTTTATCAGAGGCAAGAATTAAAATGCTTCCTTAGTCCTTTTCTTTGAATGTGAATCCTCTTTAGCCACTCTACATGATGACTGTCTAAACAGGGAGAAAACAGTTCATTTAAAAATTAAAATATGCATGCAATAAGTTATCTTACTAGTTTATAGAAGTATAGAATATAGAGTAATACTGGCTTTAACCAATTCCCTCTTCTAAGGTCACTGTCCTAATTCATGTTAATATGACTCCTTTTCTGGAAAGTCTTACACAATTTTTCTTTTGAAGATTTTATTTTTTCCTTTTTCTCCCCAAAACCCCTCAGTACATGGTTGTAAATTCTTAGTTGTGGGTCCTTCTAGTTGTGGTATGTGGGGCACCGCCTCAGCATGGCCTGATGAGTGGTGCGATGTCCGTGCCCGGTATTCGAACCCACGAAACACTGGGCCGCTGCAGCAGCGGAGCATGCGAACTTAACCACTCGGCCACGGGGACACCTTGTGATCCACAGGGATTTAGTACTTTTTACATCTTTATTTCCCAGTTCCTTCCTTAAAAATTGTATAAGACTGTCCAGGAAATTTTGAAGTTGCTGATCAGGGTGGGGCTGGGAATAGAAGATGAGGAGAGTAGCTGGAAGCTGGACCCCACACTGGGAGAAATAGTTAGGGACCCGTGTAACAAAATAGGACATTTAGTCTTCGATTTAAGATGGCATTTGTCTTCACGTTGGGATAGCATTTGACTCAGGCCTGAACAGATAGAAGCGTTTTTCTTTTTCTTCCTCTCTCACATGGCAATAAGCCCAAGGTTGGCAGTTCAGGGATAGTCTGGCTGCTCTATAACGTCCGCAGGAACAAAGAGTCTGTCTGCCTTCCTTAGCATGTGCTCTTTTTTTCTTCGTTCTGGTCACAAAGTGGTTGCTGTACCTCCTCAGGCATCACACCCACCTTCTGGCAGGCAGAAGATGGAAGAGTGAAGGAGGAAGTAGATGGCGTCTATATCAGGAAAGCAAAGGCTCGCCCTGTTGGGCAGAACTGTGTCACACCCCTAGCCACAATGGAGTCTGAGGAAGTGACTGTTTTCGGTTGAGCATGTCCCTACCACAAACAAAATTATGGTTTCGTAATTAACAAAGAAGGGAGAGCGGTTATTAGTTAGGAACTAAGTGGGTCTGCCACAGTGTTGCTGCTGCGCGGACCCGTAACCCTGCTAAATCTTTGGTAAAGTCTGTATTCAAAAGCGTTACATGAGTGTTTGGGTGGTGGGGTCTGGATGGAGGGATTGAGCCCCATGTCTACACTGGTACAGAGCAGATGAAGGAGCAGCCATGGGAGGTGAGCTAAAACTCAGCTCAAAATTCCCTCGGATACAAGAGCACAGAGCCAGACACCAAGATGGAAAGACCAAGCCTCAGGGAGGAGATGAAACAGGACCATGTCTGCTGGTCATGACTTTGTCGTTATTGTGGATGGCGATGATGGTGATGACAATAGACAGATAGGCAGATAGATAACATCTGTTGAACACATACTACCTTCTTGTTCAAAGTGCTTTTCCTGTTTCATCATAATTAATCCATCCAAGAAATAAAAAGACAACGCAAATCATTCCAATAATTTTACCAGTGAATGCATGGAGGCTGAAAAAGGTTATTTTCTTGGTTTAGTAACCTACAAGTTCTCAGCCCTGTTCACACATGCGCTGCCCGAGCCCGGGTTCTGGAAGACCCGCCTGTCTTGTCCCTGCCTCATGTGAAACCTGCCCTCGTGAACCAGCCAGCAGGCAGCCCTGGCGCGTCGCACTCCGCTTCAGCTGACGTTCTGCTTGACTTCTCAAAGAGGCCAACTGCCCTTTTTTCCTTCTGAACGTTTAACCTCTGATGAACTCACCCTCGCTCTAGAGTGATTTCCTCACACACATTATTTAATTTATCCTCGAAACGGCCCCCACTGGGACGGAAAGAAGACCAGGCCAGAACACAAGCGTGCAGGCTCCCAGCCATCTCTTCTCACTCTGTCTGTCCCTAACACTCCAAAATATTGTGTAAGAAGCCCAGAATGACTTGTTCTAGTCAATTGGCAACACCCTGAAGTAATCAGTGAATCTTTCCTGAAGAAGAGAAAGAAGGAGAATCTAAGGAAAAAGCTCAGGGAAACCGCAGAGGGTGACATCAGTGCCAAAGTGGCCCAGGAAAGGGAGAGCGTGTCAAAGCCCCCCACTGGGGCCTAATGGGACAATTCTCAAGATCACAGAATTATAGCATCAGTACTGTTGACCAGCCAAACAGTGTAGGCCACCAATCAGTGCCCCCACATGGCCCACACTGTGGGCCACCTTCCACTAGTTGGGTGCCACCAGTGCCACCTTCCACTAGTTGGGTGACCTTGGGCCTCTGTGTCTTCACCCATAAAGTGAAAAGTTTGTGACTCTAGTTCTAAAAGTCTGTGCTCCTCTTGGAGTTTCTAAGGTCCAGAACCCTGTTGCTACCCACTTGGCCCCAACAAATAAACATTTATTTGTCCTGTACACCGACGTTGCTAGCCAACAGCAGTCACAAGTCTCCAAGAAGTTAGCAATTCTATTTTTGGGAGGACGATCCCCAGCTGAGGTGTCAAAAAGAGGACAAATCATCAACAAATAATTCAGCTGCGGTATTTCAAACACATCATAAAGTGAATTGTGAGGGATTTTATAGACTTGGGTTGATGGAATCTGCCTTAAACCCAGAAGAGTTCAAACGCCTCATAAAAAAATATGGTCTTACCAAACGCATAAATAAACATCTCTAAGTTCCGATATCATGTTTTCGTGGGACATTCTTCAATTTCACTGGCCGGAGTGGGTTAATGTTAAAAACCTACATTTCACAACTTTCGTTTTGAATATTCCCAACATCACCAGGGGCATCAGTTTCCTAAACGAACACTCAAGCTTTTGGTGGTTGATAGGGTAGCAACAAGCCCAGTTGAAGGATTTCCCTTGTGGGCCTCCTACAGCTCGACCACTCCTGCCCACTTCCTGCCACAGCCCCAGGCCCGCCAGCACAGAAATGCAAGTGAGACCTAGGGGTGGTGCTTACTGAGGAAAGCAGAATGCCATTGCAGTGGATGCTGTTGGTACCCAGCCCACATCACCTTGACTCTTGTCATTCTTGTCTATGTCAACCCAATGCCTTCCAACTGTGAGCACGTGTGCATCTTTGCCAAACCAAGGGCCTTCTCTGGTCCCTGCACCCTCCTCTGCCTGAGCACATGGAGGATGGACATGCCAGGACACCCTCTGGGAGCAGCCTTAAACCAATAACCAATGGGAGTGGCAGACAAATGCCCCAGCTCCCTCGGTCCTTGGGTAGGATAACTCTGAGGCATGTTTCTCACGCTCTCAGCAGTCCCCAGTGAGACGGAACCCCAGGTGCTCAATAACACATGTGCTGTTGGCTTTCTTCCACTCTCTGTCTCATTTCCCTACTCTCTTCTCAGTGCTTCCTGGGATCATCTCTCAAATAAACTATTGCCTCTTGGGAAGTGCAACCCAATAAAGCCATTCAATGTGTTCTACAGGTAATCTCATTCTTACATGCACACACATTCAGGCATAAACATGTATATATTTATCTACGACCTTTCCACATAGAATTTAAGGGAGCCCCAAATTATTTATTGCAGTGGGATCTAAAAACACTAGTTTCTCCTTAAGAAAATTACAGCTTTGCATTACATTTTAGTTTCTTTTTAGTAAGTTTTATTTTTTTTTCTTATTGCAAAAGTGACAGATGCTTATTGCAGAAAGTTTGGGAATACAGCTCAGCAAATAGGATAAAATTTACATCATCAATAATCTTACCACCTACATTGTACTGTTGTTGACATTTTGGTGAGCATCTTTCCAAATGTGAGGATGAATGTGTGTGTGCATGCTCACAAACAGAATCATGACGTGTATTTTTTTCCATTTAATAATGCCTTAAACATCTTGCCACATAAATATTCTGCTACTACTGCATTGTAATGGTGGACTAGTTTTCCATTGTATCATTCTGCTGTAGTTTATTTAATCAATCTCTCCTTGTTGGACACTCAGGCTGACATTTCATATGTCAAGCAGACATCAGTTCTGTTGGTCCTCTCAACAGCACTGTGGGGAATGCAGTTCAAATAGGGACTGTTTGACAGATGGGCCAACAAGAGCGCATCTCCTAAAGGAGACAAGGTCAAGACATATGAAGCATTACAAGGACCATTAAGTATTATACGCTGTGGAGGTGAACATAGGTTGTATTAAAGATGTCAATTTATCCCCTACTCTGCATACACCCCTTTAACGTTCACGTATTCTGTTCACGTATCCCAGATCAAGGGGCACTCTACCATGTCATCCTAAAATTTGGGGTCACAATTCATTCAGCCAGGGTGGACACCTGACCCGAGGCGAGTGATCCATTGGCTGGCCAAACTTATGGTTCATGTGCCCTCGTTCAAAAGGATGATCTGGATCAACCAAAGTCTTCCTTTTCCAGGACTTAGAACTAAGGGATTGAGAGGGAGGTTTCTGGCCAGTTGTGGGTGCCAGTGGGCAAAGAGAGTTGAAGACAGGGGAGCCATTTGGGGGCCTTTTGCACACCAAAGATATGATAAAGTAAAGCTCAGAGAGGAAGGTTGGGAAGGAAATGTTGGATAAAAATAACAGAGAGAAGCAAAGAAGGGGCCGAGATGGGTGAAAATAGAAAGGTGAGAATGCAGTGGAGGTTAGCCCCATTCTCAGAACTGACCAGTCCACATCCATCCTGAATGGTAGTTATTCAGCTATTTATATTCCTTTCCTGGTTCTTGAACAAATTTCCCATACACCGCTTTTATTTTGTTTTTCTTAACTTGAACTCATCTGTGTGTCAGTCTATTCTTTATAAATGAAAGATTCCTGACTTGAAAATAAAGCCTACAGAAATATACAGACGGGGGGAGTCAGTATGTGCTGGAATGGTCAGGGGAGTATTCACGGAGGAAGTGAGAAGTATCCAGGCCCTAGAAGAGGTGTGGGATTTGGATGATGGCCATGAGCAGGAAGATGAGCAATGAAGATGGAATGAGCGTGGCAGGTCTGAGGGAGGATCTCTCCGAGTTCCCACACCAGGTCCCTTTCTCAAGAAGGAGGGGCGTTGACAGTAAGGAGAAAGAGCCTCAATGAAGACAAAGAGAAACTTTTGTTTCATCACAGAATCCCTAAACAGAAGCCATAGAATGTGAAGAAACTAAATGCCCAAGGAAGAACCACCACTGCTTCAACTGACAGCTAAAGCCTGGAGGACGCTGGTTCCTCTCAGTCTGAGGAGGAGGAGCTTAGGAAGTGAGGTGGTGGGAGAAAGGAATAGGGCAATGCTTTATGTACGAGCCATAATGGGCGCCTGGAACACCACTGCGCTATAGTTTACCCTTCTCTCATTGCCTCCCTTTCTCCAACTATAGAGCAGAGCTACTCTTATTCGTCTTTAATCATTCCCAGGTCAATGGAGTTCCTCCACTAATTACATATCAACCCTGTTAAAACCTCATCCTGGTGCCTCATCTGGAAAGAAAAGACTTTCAGAATTGTTGAGGAATGCCAATCAAAGGGAGATCAAAGAGAGTAGCACAACTTTGTCCTTGAGAGCATTGGAAAGTCAAGGACATAGAAATTTCTGAGTGGAAATAATGTCACAATGGAAAATTTCCAGGGTGTAGCCAAAAAGTTCATACTGCTTATGAACAGATGTAGGTAGCAAGAAACATTTTTTCAAATCCTTTCAACATAGGCATTATTAAAAATTTAGGAATATAAGGCATTGCCCCCTGCCTCCGGAAATTGAAAATGTCTACCTTCATCCACTGCCAATCAATCAATCAGTCAAAAATTAGACTTGGTTTTCAGTCCCAGCTTTGCCACTATGAACACGGGTAAATCAGTCCCCTCTCAGGTGGATGTGGGACCAGTTAATGGTGAAGATGCCGTCCGAGACCAATGCCACATTTCTCCTAGTCAGGCCCTGAGCACTGACAAGGCCTTGGTGCTACACGAAAGAAGTGAATTTAAGTTGTTGGAGGAGACCTGTTTCTCCATCCTGGTGCTTCCCTGGGAGGACTCCCACTCCCCCGCCCTCAGGGGACAGCATTGGCGAGCACACAGCTGACCCGTCTCCCCCTCACTTGCTCCTCTCCAACCCAGCTGGACCAGTAATGAGGCAGATGCTGTATTTAGCCCCTCCGCTGGGTCCCATCCAAACTCCTTACCATGGACTATAAGCCCCCAAATCGTCTGGCTCTCACGGCTCTCTCCCCTTATCCCCTTAGGTTCCTCTCTACCAAGCCGTGTCACCCTGTTCCTCAGACACATGAGACTCCTTTCTGCCCCTGAGATGGTGCACTTGTTGCTCCAAGATCTCCACAGGATCTCAAACAGTCCTTCTTGTACAGTAAGTTCTGCAACAGCATGACATATGTGATCCTAAATATCACCATGCTGTGCAAAATCATGCAATCAGAACCACAGGCTTTATGCGGAAAGGGGGGGGTAGGAGCGCAGCACTCAAAAGTCAGTGGCACGTTAACAAAGATTAGAACCTAATAAAAATTTTAAAAGATTGGAACCTAATATAAACGGTAGCAGTCTTACACATGTAAATAGTTAAGAAATGCATAAATACGACAATAAATGTGTCACTTAATCTTGAAAAAGGCTTAAAGTTTGCTTGTGGAAGTGGACATCACCAGAAGAGCTGCAACCTTGTGAACTATTGTGAACAGGGTGGAAGGAGGTTATCTGAAGTCACACCGAAGCTGTACCATGAGATGGGCGGGTGGGGCTCATCCCATATGTGGGGAGCTGAGGTGCGTGCGAAGCCCATGTGTGTGCCTTTTGTGTGTTCCCACACAGCTCAGTTCAGCAGGTGCAGTTTTCTGTGTTTACCTAGTGTTTTGCAGATGAAATTGTGCATCAGCAATTTGAAACTTGTTTCCCAATATAGCAATCACACTGGAACACATCCACATTTTCGAAACAGGTGTGATAGCAGAACTGACTGTCACTCGGAGTTCAGCTGCTGCCTCTTCAGAGGCCCCTTACTCGCCACCCAATCAAAAGTGACCTCCTCCGCACCAGGCTCAACACCCTCCTCTGTGTCATTTGCCTCGTAAGAGTTAGCATTATCCACAATTATCTTGAATATTTACATGTTTAGATTCCATTATCAGTTCCTCCCCATTAGCCTCTAAGCTCTATGGGGGTGGGGGATGTTGTCCCCTCTGTCTAGCACCCCTATGCCCAGTACCCCATCTAGTGTCTGGTGCAGGGTAAGTGAAAATAACAAATATTTAAACAGTGAATGGAGCCGCTGTGTTTTTCATCACATATAAGAACCCCTGGGGAAAGGGTAGGTGACTCACAGTGCTGCCCCACCCCTACCCCAGCCCGTCAATAAGGTCAGTGAGAAAATCTGAATTTTTTTCTAGCTTCTGGTTTGTCCCAGTTACTATTGCTGCATAACAGATTATCCCCAAAGTAGAGACAAGACAATCGTTTCATTATGTTCTTGAATTCATTGGTCAGGAATTTGAACAGAATGCAGTGGGAATGGCTTATTTCCACTCTTCTACGTCTGGAACCTCAACTGGGAAGGCTTGAAGACTGGGAGTAACTCAACAGCTGAGGGCTAGAATGACCTAATGCTAATTCCCTTACAAATCTTGGGCTGACCTGGGATGCCTCAGAGTTTAGGACTGCACGCCAGAGTGCCTACCTGTGACTGCTGTGTGTGGCTTGGTTTCCTCACAGCATGGCGGCTTCAGGCTAGTTGACTTCTTACTTGGCGTTCCAGGGTTCCAAGCAATAGTTTTCCAGGGTGTCACCTCCATGATCTTGCATCACAAGTCACGTGGTGGTATTTCTGCCACACTCCATCAGGCCAGCTGTCACAAACTGTGGTACAATTTCTAAAATGATGCCCCCAAGATGTTCTGCCCTATCCATGGAACCTGTGGGTGTGATGAGACATCCTCCCATGATTGTGTCATGTGGTTGACCTTAGGATAGTGAATTATCCAGGTCGATCTGATCCCATCACCTGAGCCCTTAAAAGCAGAGAGATTTCTTTGGCTGATGGAAAAAGAGAAAGTCACAGAGATTAAAAATGGAGTTCAGGGGCCGGCCCCACAGCACAGAGGCTAAGTTTGGTGCTTTCCACTTTGCTGGCCCTGGTTTGTGGGTTCAGATCCCAGGCATGGACCCACACCACCTGTCAGCCATGCTGTGGTGGTGACCCACATATAGTGGAAGAAGATAGGCACAAATGTTAGCCCAGAGCGAATCTTCCTCAACAACAACAAAAAATGGAATACAAGACTTCCAAACCAATTGAAGGAGTTTTAAAAAAAAAAAAGGAAAAGAAAAACAACCCAGAAAAATGCAAGAATAGAGAAAAAAGAAAAATTGGACAAATAGAAACCATGAAATTAGACAGTAGATGGTCCATCTAATGGACAACTGCAAAGATGCAAATGAGTCAATGACAGCAACTCAGAACAAAATGTGAGAATCTCAAAAACATAATATTGAGGGGGAAAGCAAGTTCCCGAAGAATATGTAGAATATCGATCAAATTTTAAAGTAAAGAAGCATACAGAATTAAATATAGTGATTAGGGATATTTACATATGTAATAAAACTATAAGTAAAAGCTAGGTAGCCATAAACCCAAAATTCAAGAGAGTGATGACCTCTGGACAGCCTTGGAGGTCATTAGGGAGGGTCCAGGGTATTTCAAAGGAATTGTTAATATTCCGATTCTTATGCTGGGTGGTGAGTGGAGGATCTCATGCATTTGTCATTCCTCTCATGAAAAAAATATTTTGCATTTATTTAATTTTAAAATTTAAAAGTTAATGGGGCGAGCCCAGTGGCATAGTGCTTAAGTTTGCGTGCTCTGCTTTGGGGGCTTGGTGTTCACGGGTTCTGATCCTAGCCTGGATCTACACACCGCTTATCAAGCCATGCTGTGGTGGCATCCCCCACACAAAACAGAAGACGACTAGCACAGATGTTAACTCAGTCACAATCTTTCTCAAGCAAAGAGAGAAAGATTGGCAACAGATGTTAGCTCAGGGCCAATCTTTCTCACCAAAAACAAAAATTTTTAAAGTTAAGAAAGAAATGGAGATTGAATAACAGGTTCTCCCCAGCCCCCTTTTAACCAACTTCAGAAGTCTACGTTGTCTTTCCTGAGGACACCAGGGAAAGAGAATCATCACCACAACCAGAGCTCAGGCGCCCTAATTCCCAGATTGTTATGTAATGATGCCGTGGTACTCCCTGGCAGGTTCTGAACGTCTGTGATGTGTTTCTGTAGGGGCATGAGGCCAATTAAAATGGAAAATGTTTAAATTGTAAAGTATTTGCAATACTTTAAGCTTTATTACTTTTGAATTAAAATAGTTGGGATTCCCTATGCAGGTTTTTCAACACCCCAGAGTTGCAAAATTCTCCAAATAAATTTTAACTGAATAATTTCACTCCTTAAAATAATGAGGACCACATGTAACACTGAGGAAGTAGCGGGTGAAGTGGAAGTCTGGATTTTCGATGGTGTGAGGAACGTTTGCCGTGCTGTACTGACCGAGAAAGGAGAGTTCTAAGCGCGGCGAGAACTCTCAGAGGTGCAGCACAGGGCTCACAGGTCAGCCCTCTGGGAGGATGGTTAGGACATGTTGGCACTAATTTCCCACGTGGCGATGTCTCCACACCCACACCTGCCAGCTCTCAGAAGCCTGGTCTTTCCCCAGGAATAGGGAACACCTCTGAGAACAGGCCCCCATCATCTACGTACACCACCTGATAGGCGTACTGAAATATCCTGTGGAGGATGCTATGGAGGGTGCTGCCAGTTGCCGGTGTCCCGCCCATGTCCCTTCAGCACTCCCCATGCACAAGACAGTGACAGCAGAGCCCACAGGGCCCGCTCAACCTGAACATGCTGCAGAAACCAAACCATAGGAACAGCGACTGCACTAAATGCTCCATCTCATGGATCATCTCATTGAAACCTGACAACAGCCCTGGGAGGTAGGGTTATTCCCAATTGGCAGATGGAAAAACTGAGGCTCAGAGAGGTTAAGTAAGTTGCTTCAAGTCACCCAGCCCGCAAAGGGTGATGTTAGAGCTGCAGCCAAGATCATCTGAATCTGGAGGCCCAGTTCTTAAACATGAGGCCAAAGAAATCCTTCCAGCCTTGAATGAGTGAGTCTTTTTTTACTTTCTTTTTTACTTTTTTGTTTTTTTCATTCTGGTATTGTTCTAAGAGGTCAAGTGGTTTGGGGTTTGTTTGTTTTTTCATTAAAAAAAATGTTTTATTGTGGCAAAAACCCTTGACATGAGACCTATTCTCTTAAATTCAAGCTTACAATGCGTTGTCGTTGATCACAGGTACTACGCTGTACAGTCGATCTCTAGAGCTTATTCATCCCGCAACTGAAATTTTATGCCTGTTGACTGATATCTCCCCATTTCCCTCCTCACTCCAGGCCCTGGAAACCACCGTTCTAGTCTTCGATTTTATGAATTTGACTATTTTAGATACCTCATATGAATAGAACCATATAGTATTTGTCCTGTGACTGGCTTATTTCACTTAGTATAATGTCTTCAAGGTCCATCCATGTTGTCACATCTTGCAGAACTCGCTTCTTCTTTAAGGCTGAGTAGCATTCCACTGTACGTCTATGCCGCATTTTCTTTATCCATTTCTCTCTCTATGAACTCTTCCACCACTCGGCTATTGTGAAAGGCGCTGCAATGAACACGGGAGTGCAAATACCTCCTTGAGAATCTGATTTCAATTATTTTGGGTACTCAGAAGTGAGATTGCTGGTTCATATGATAGTTCTGTTTTCAATTTTTGAGGAACCGCCATGCTGTTTTCCATGGCAGCTACATCATTTTGCATTCTCACCAATGGTGTGCCAGGGTTTTGGTTTCTCCACATCTTCACCAACATTTATTATCTTTTGTTTTTTTGATAGTAGCCATGCTGACAGGTGTGAGGTGATACCTCATTGTGATTTTGATTTGCATCTCACTAGTAATTACTGATGTTGAGAATCTTTTAATTTACCTGTTGGCCATTTGTATGTCTTCTTTGGAAAAATGTCTATTCAAGTCCTTAGCTCATATTTTAACTGAGTTATTAGTTTTATTGTTATTGAGTTGTATGGGTTCCTTATATAGTTTGTATATTAACACCGTATCTGGTATATGATTTGCAAATATCTTCTTCCATTCCATAGGTTGCCTTTTCACCTGTTGATTGTTTCTTTTGCTGTGCAGAAGGTTTTGAGTTTAATATAGTCCCACTTGTTTATTTTTGCTTTTCTTGCCTGTGTTTTCAATGTTATATCCATGAACTCATTGCCAAGATCAATGTCAAGAAGCTTTCCCGCTATGTTTTCTTCTAGGAGTTTTACAGTTTCAGGTATTACATTTAAGTCTTTAACCCATTCCGAGTTGTTTTTCGCTTGTGGTGTAAGATAAGCATCCTTTTTAGGCAGCTCAATGAAGTGGCAATAGCACCGTGTTGCAGAGTTTGCAATGACCTCTCCTGTTCTCCAACTGCTGCCAAGAACCACTTAGTAGACTAACATTCTCCTAAATAAACCATGTCAAACTCCCCTGGTCTTTTATGTAAGAGCACTCTCTTCCTGTGATGGAGTGGGAAGAGATAAGGATTTAGGGCAAAAACACCAGAGTTTTGTTTCCAGCTCTGCCACATCCCAGGTGCCCCCAAATGGGCAAGACACTCAACCTGCCTAAAGCTTTCCTCACCTGTTCAGTGGAGTTAAAGATACTTACACAACAGGATGGTTTTGATTGCGTGCATGGTTAAATCAGATCATGTAAATGTTAAACAGTAAAGCACCATATGAATAAAAACGGTTTATGCCATTGTTTGTTCAGAAGCATCATGTAACAGGAAAGTTACAAATGCAAGCTTTGGAATAGGACAGACATCACTGGGAGATCGTAGGAAATAACTTTACCTCTGAGAGTGGATTTTAAACTGAAGTCACCCTAACTTCTATTAAGTGAGATGATGTATAGAAAGGCATGTGGCACAGTGGACACACAGTTAGCTCCAGAAAAAAAAAAGGTCGCTTTAGTAGCAGTAGGATTTCCATGTAGGAACACAATCTATGTGTGTCCCTGTGGATTTAGACACAAATTTGATGAACAGCATTTAGCGGTATTATAAGAGCATAATTTCTAGCAGCTAGGAACCCAGAGTGACACTCCAGGGAAATGACAAAGGCCAACTTTCTCCTGCCGGTGCTCAGAGGCTGCAGCACTGGGACTCTGCACTCCTAACCTAAGTGGCTGTGTCCACCCTGCCATCTGGTCTGGTGGTTAGCACACTAACTTCATCATCACAAGTCTCAATAAATGCTTTTAAATAAATTCCATGGAGAAATAATAATTTTGTCCAGCTTGTCCACAACTCTGAATCCAGAGTCATAGCAACCTCAGCTCCAGCTACCTGGTCCAGGCTGACACCTGCATCTTCATGTATGTATACACCTGCATCTTGCATGTACATAGGTGAAGGATTTCCATTAGCTGCTGATACATCGTAAAGTACTGCACGCCATTCTATCTCTCCCCTTTAATGATGCTGCATCCCAGATGTGCTGTGACTAAATCAAGTCTGGCAGATGAATTAGTTAAAAGGATGTCTACTGATACATAAATCTAATCTACCATATATATTTTATTTATTTATTTATTTAAAGATTGGTACCTGAGCTAATAAATGTTGCTAATCTTCTTTTTGAATTCGTCTTCTCCTTCTTCTTCTTCTCTTCCCCCTCCTCCTCCTCCCCCTCCCCCTCCTCCCCCTCCTCCTTCTTCTTCTCCCCAAAGCCCCCCAGTACATAGTTGTGTATTCTAGTTATAGGTTCTTCTGGTTCTGTTTTGGGGGACGCCACCTCAGCGTGGCCTGATGAGCAGTGACATGTCCCCACCCAGGATCTGAACCAGCAAAACCCTGGGCTGCTGAAGCAGAACACACGGACGCAACCACTCAGCCATGGGGCCAGCCCCCTAATCTACCATATTTTGTAATGTGCAAGGAAGCATCCAGTCTCAAATTACACGTCTCTATTTTAGTCCATCACACTGATGCAGAGAGAGTCTGTAACAATTACTTATACATAACCCTCCAGGCTTTAACCTGAGCCAAGTAAAGCCCAGGTAATGCACAGCTGTAGCACGGATCAGTAGTGAGCTGAATACGGGAGGGACACTTCGTGAAGATCTCCGGAGTGTTCCCTCTGAGAAGCTCTCTTCTCTGGTGCTATGACCCCACAGCCACCCCTGCTTCTCCAGACTTCCAGCTCCATCTCCTCAACTCAGGGGTCCCACCAGGTTCTGTCCTCAACCTCTCCATCCAGCCCCCTCTGTTTCACTGCCTTGAAACTCTCTGTAGACAGTAGGCTGGGGTGATCACAGATCTCACCTTGTTTCCTGTCTCTCACTGTCCTTCAGCTACTAGTATCCAATGTCCTGAGAACCAATTTTCATATATTTTTATCCATTTTTTAATGTTATTTCAGGTGAGAGAGTAAACCTGTTGCTCCATGTTGGCTGAGAAAGAAAGCCTCTTTTGTTGATTTTTGTCTAACTCTTGTATCGGTAGCCAACCTATGGTTGCAATGGACGAATGAGTGTAGTTCCATTTTAATGCTGGCTGATATTTTTATTCACATCAATAAGACAAAAGTGATACAAAGCTGTATATTGGAAAGTCACTTGTTCATCAATGATGTGAGTGACTTCTTTGCTGAAATTAATAAGAGTTTTCACATATTAAGTTTTGTGCCGTTCTCAAAGTCGAAGTTACAGACATGGCACACGTCTAGATTTAATCTGCCTTTTCAAGTCTGGCCAGTCAATAAAACAGCAAACCAAACCCTGCTTTGCAGCATTTGTTGATTTCCACGGTGTAAATATTCCCACCATGTGTGATTTCAAGATACCCAGGTGATGTCACTGAACGTGCAGTTGGAAAGAGATGCGCAGCAGCCACCATTAGGTAGATTTTTCCACTGCGTGACGTAACAGGCATAAATAACCCCAAGAGCATAGATTACAGTAAGATAATTAGGAAGTGATAGGCAACAAGTATTTGCTCCCTTTATTTTTAACATAGTTTATTTAATTGGAAGTTTATATAATTTAATTTTAATAACGGCTTGCAACATTTCTGAAGGCTTACCAAGCAGCTCCTGTGAGCCAGTGCCAGCCGGACTTGCTCCTCACTGGATGTAGCCTGGGATTGGGCCACAGATGTGAGTCAGCACAGGCTCGGAGACATACACCAGCCTTGGAGTGATTCTTGTTCCTGCATCTCACAGAGGAAGTATTCATTTGCCAAATGGAGAGAGTGGAGAAGACAACCAGATCAAGGGAGTAGCAGATGTGCAGGCAAGCAGGAGCTATGAGTACCAACTCTAAACCCCCGGGTTCTGAGTGGGTGTCAGGAGAGCTTCATGACCTCCAACAAGGAGTCTGGTTCAAATCTCTGTCTCTACTTACTGGGTGTGGCCTGAGGCACGCCATTTCACTATTCTCCAACAGAACCTACCTCACGGAGTCGTGGTCAGGAATACCTGTGTGAATGCATGTTAAGTATTGAGGAAAGTGCCTGGCATTTAGGCACCAGGAAAAAAAAGCAGCCAGTGGTATTACTTTTAAACAGCCCCTTCCCAGAGAAAGCCCTTTCTGTCAACACTCTAGACTCATTCTGATGGATCCACTGCTGACTTTAACCTCTGAGAAAGTCTACGTAGGACACAAATCCCGTCTCGTCTCTCCCTAGGAAGAGCCAGAAAGGGAACCCATTTTTCCATCTCAACAGCAGAGCGGTGCAGGCAGCGCTGGGGTGGCGCAGGCTCGCTCAAGAGCATCTCTTCCCAAGTCTGTGTTCAGAAGCATCACCACATTGGCAGCTTGAAATCAGCCACGGTGGGAGTTGTTATACCAGGGAAATTGGCAAACACTACAAATCAGGGCTTTTTCTTCCAGGGAGCTAGTTGTTAAACATTTATCAGCACACCATGCTCCTTCTTGTAGCTTTCCTGACCTAAGCAGTGTAATTTGTTTAATGGAAGGGGTGCATCGTACTTCACTTAGAGAAAATCAATCTTTCTCTGGCAAAGCATTACAGGAAATAACGTAGCCTGTCCGATCCTATTATCAGAACATACTCCTACCAAAAGAATGAGCAAAATTAGCCTGATGCAAACAGTTTCTCGGAGTGGTTTTGGAAACAAGTACACAAATTCAAGACAATTTCATACCTAATGCATTGCCGTCGATATTGGCTTCTCCGGAACTTAATTTGCAGAGTGTAACTTGGAATGAGGCAGAGCCCTCATGATGAATCGGGAAGGAGAACTCATGATAAGAGCACATTATGGAGGGGCTAACGCCCATTTTCTGGGTCCTTTAACAGACAGATGGCTCTTGCTATGCTCCACATTTGAGGAAAGTAAGGCCCAGAGAGGAGAGAGCCATGGCAAGATCACCAAGTTTATCTGAGGAACAATCCCAAAGCAGAAGTGAAACCGTTAATAAGTAAGTGATCCTCTCTCATGAGAAGCTAGAGTGGATTTCTAGAAGGCAGATCTAAGACCAATGAGTGAGTGAAGATTGCATTATTGGCTCCAGTCCTTCACCCCTCTCTACATTCATGGCCTTTGCTATATGCCTGTGCAATCTCTCCCACTAAAAAGGCAGATTATTTCCCTGCTGCCTTGACTTTGGACTTGTCCGTGTGACTTGCATTAGCCAATAGAACAAGGTGGAAGTGAGCCTATGCCCTAGCAGGCCTCAGCTATCATCATGAGAAGAACGTGCTGGCTAGCCCACTGGTCTAAGGAGTGTGAGAAATATATGGAACAGACACCCCAGCCATTGTAGCTTGACACTGAGCCATCCCAGCCCACCTGTGAGAAGTGGAGCTGCCCAGCCAAGGCCAGTCTAGAACACCCAAACCTCAGGGAACCCCAGACATGACAGTGAGCCCAGCTGGGATCCTCAGAGCCACCTCAGGCCATGCGCAGGTTGCTAAGCCAAGACTCTATGGTGGTTTTTTTATGCAGCAGTATTATAACAATAGCTAAGTGAGACAAGCAGTAAGAAGAAAATTATTTTTCCCTTATTAATTACAAGGAATAAATTCTTAGAAGTGGAAAAGAGCTTAAACCATGGACTCTTTGAAAGTGTAGGCTGTCGTAATCATTTTTTAATCTCCACAGCCCACTCCAGTGCCTGGTACACAGTGAGCGCTCAATAAATGTTTCTGTATGTCTCTGTGTAGGGAGGTTGTTTGAATAAATGCCATCTCTGTAGAGTGCCTCATTAGGTAGAGAGCTTCCTGTCACTGGAGGTAAAGCAACATTGGTTATATTTCATTTCTAGAATATAGTAAGAGGCATTTTTTTATTAAGCAGATAAATTAATCAGGACTCGTTCACATGGAAGTGGCAAAAAAGGTTACTGAAACTGACATTTGCTGGCTTACAAAGTTAAAGTGTCGAGGAGTAGATCTGCACTGGAGTAGATCACACTGTCAGGACTCAGGCTGCCCGCTCTGGCTCCGGATTGTTCTGTGCTGTGACTAGAGGCTCGTGGGACCTAACCCTGTATTTCCTCCGGGGGAGATGGTTTGGTATTGGCTAATTCAGTGCTGATGGGGACTTTATAGAACACAACTACCAGAAATAACAAGAATTCACTCTGTGTGTGTGTGTGCGTGTGTGTGTGCATGTGTGTGTGTGTACACGTTCAGCTTTGGTTTTTGATTTCCAGCTGATGGCAGTTTTGAAGCCATAAATTAGAAGGCACCAACAAAAGCAAAAAATGACCAAAAAAACTTACAGAAACACAATGAGGGAAGCCATGAAAAGCCCTATACACCAACTCAAAGACCCAGAGCCTAGAGCATCAGAGGGAACACACATTATGACCCCTGACTGTGTGCAAGGCCTTTGGCTAGGCTCCCTGAGCGGTGTTTAGAGGAATATGGCCTGCCCTTGGGGAGCACATCATGTAACAGGAAAGTTAAGGGCACCTGCACAGGTATTTGCAATGCTGAGAAGAGAAAGATCAGTGCCACGAAAATGACACAAATCTCAAATTAAGTACTTCCAGGGGACGGGGACAGTGAGAGGGAGACCACTTTGCTATTTCCCTGTCTACGCTGGGCAAGCCACTTTATACCTCTGGACTTTATCATTCATTCATTTACTCAACATATATTTTTTGAGCACCCGTTCTTTGTTATGTGTCACCCTGGCCATGTGCTTGGCCCTGTGATTTAAAAGTCTGTATTTATGTTTAAAATTTGAATTAGAGCTGCATGGCAAGATCTCCAAGGCTCGGGGCTGGCCCCATGGCCGAGTGGTTAAGTTTGCACACTCCGCTGCAGGCGGCCCAGTGTTTCATTGGTTCGAATCCTGGGCACGGACTGCTCATCAAACCATGCTGAGGCAGAGTCCCACATGCTACAACTAGAAGGACACACAACGAAGAATATACAACTATGTACCAGGGGGCTTTCGGGAGAAAAAGGAAAAAATAAAATCTTTAAAAAAAAAGATCTCCAAGGCTCAGTTTTAGGGTCCGAGTCTGCAGATGGTGACCTGAGGTCTGAGCTCTTCAAGACCCAAGACATGCCCCTCTGGAGCTGTCCAGTAGAGTGGTCCTGACCAGCCCCCTACTCAAGGTCAACAGTGACCTCTCTGACATGAAGCACCATACTCAATGGGGTTTTTCCTCAGAGAAGTTTGAAATATATTCAGGTTTTGTCTCTGGTTCCATTGAAGAGACTGGACACATGCTGAAAGCTTAGGTGTCTGTTGTTGAGAAAGGACAGAAAGAGTGGTGAGTGGTGATTGAGCTGTAAATGACTTCTGTTCTCCTGAAAAAAATTTTGCACTCCTACTGAAGAATGCATCTCTTATCTGCCCAGTGGGATAATTTGGAAATCATAGTTTTGCCTCACTTGCCATTAATAAAATCATTGGATACCGCCATGGCTACTTCCCTTGGATACAGTTTTCTTGGAAGACTTCTGATCTCATAGAGGAGTCTGGTAGAAGGATCGTGGTATTCCTGTGCTTTTGCTTATATCACATCTCAGAAACATCAGCCTTAACTCCCGACATAAGGCATCAGGGAGCTAGTGGATCAAGTTTGGGGAGGAAATGGTTCTGAAAAGCACTGGATGTCAGGCCCAAAGGAGAGCCGTCAGTTGGCTTTTGGGTAAGGTCACTCTTGCTTTCTGCCTACACCTCACTCCTACTACCACTCTCTGAGTTAATGTGTGTGTAATAGAATTTGCTGGAAAAATGAAAGCTGAGTGAGTAGGAAAAAAGAGAGGAAAGGAGAAGGATATGGATAATAAGCTGTAGGGAGCTCTCCCTTCTCCTGACACCCTAACAACCCCACTCAATCCTGTGAAGTTGCTGTTGTCACTCATCTCCAAAGATGGCTTCTCAATGAACCCCATGTCTTCGTAGTCACAGCCTTGTGTAGTGCCCACTCCTTCGATCTGGGCTGGTCCCATGATTCACTTTTTGTCCAATAGAATGTGGGTGGAAGTGACAGTGTGTGAATTCCATGGCTAGGTCATAAAAAGCCTCACAGCCTCCACCTGGTTTCTTGGAACACATTTTCTTGGAGAAGCCAGACAACTTGGTAAAATTCTGACTACGCTGAGACCACCATGCTGTGAAGAAGTCCAAGCTGGCTGCATGGGGAGAGATGCCCAGTCAGTCACCAGCTGCTCCAGGCATCCACCTGAAGCACCAGACATGAGAGTGAAAAAGCAGATTTGACTGAGGTGTGTTAGTGAATGCTTACCAAATTGCCTCAGCATCAGAGTCAGCCACAAAGTTTAAAATCTGCGGGAAATCTCAAGACCTGGGGAGAGGGTAGGCAGAAGGTCCAGCCCATAACAAGTCATTCTCTTTCTTTCTGGGCAGCTGGAGGGACTGGATATCAGCAAAGGGGACCATAGTCAGTGCCAACAGGCAAGCCCTGAAGTCTGGTCTCCTTTATGGTCCCTGGAAGGCAAGATGAACTTCAGTTGAGCTGCCATTAGCTCTTCAGCAGGACAGGCCATGGGCAGCCCCTGACGGGCAGGGAGGCTGGGAGGATGGATGGACAGGCATCAGGAAGGGGATGCTTTTTGGGGTAGAGGTAAACAGTATTTGGATGCTCCTTGGCATTTGGCACCATCAAGTCAGCCACCAGCCTCGGCCAAGAGCTCTGAGTACAAAACTAAGGAAATGTTCCAAACTTTGCTGCTTCTCCTTCCTTACACACATCAGGTCTCCTTCTATTACCATTTAAAGTCTCTCTTTACCTAAAGCTAAAAGCAGCCACTAAACAATGTAGCACAGTGAGTCCCACTTCTAATAGTATGACCTGGGAATCTCCTTAAAAATCTCAAAATTCCTAGCCCTGACCACTCCCCAGACCACTCGAATCGCAGTCTCTGAGGGTGGGGCTCAGCATTGGTACTTTCTGAAGGTCCCCAGAGGACCCCAGTGTGCAGCCCACTGTGGGAACCATGGACTCGGCCATACAAAGGCTTGTAGGAAAGGCATACCTCCTGAGCCAGTAAGTCTACCATTCAAAGAGGAACATTCAGATTTATGTATAAGGATGATTATCACAGTAATATTTATATATTTATAATATGTACTTATATATAAATATTTGGAAGCAACGTAAGTATCTAGTAGGAGACTGGTTTAGTAAATTATGGTTCATTCTGTTATGAAATGCCATGTAGTATATCATTCATGTACATATAGAATATTTTAGGGCGTGAGAAAATGCTCATGATATATAATATATAAGCCTAACTTTGTAAAATATGTACACGTAATTATGTAAGTTAAAAAATGTTGGCAGGGGCTATAGTACTATTTCTTGGTCCTAGAATTATGTGGGGATTTTTTTATAACACTCTTCTTTGTATTTGTTAAGTTTTTTCAGGAACATGGTCGTGTTGGTCAGTGGGGGATGGAGCAGGGGTGGGAGTTGTGAAAAGATGTACAAGGAAGTAAAGAGGACGAAAACTATTTCAGCCATGGCCAGGCCTCAGCAGACTGGATGGGCATGCAGGAACAAGGCCATTCAGGATAAAACAAGCTCAGACAATGTAAGGTTGTCCCTTGGCCCCATTGACCGGTGGCTCACTAGTCTAATGCTTCACATTTTGGTGAGACAACTGCTCTCCATTGTGCTTCTGTTTTTCCTGGGTTACCAACGGGGATTGTGTGCTTCCAATTTGAGTTGAGCAAGAGCAAATATGATTGGGGTAAAGAGTTGACATCAAGGACCAGTACTGTTAGGCAGACCTCTTCAGTCAGTCATTTATCAACTGACTGCTCTGGATCAGACCCTCATCCTCGCTGCAGTCAGCGGTGGCCAGAGAAGTCACATCTCGTGTTCCTGCACATGGGAATGCTTCTCAACCCACATCAATGGTCCATGGTTTCATGTGAAAGTGATTTACTGGGAAGAACTCCTGGAAAATCTGTCAGGGAAATGGAAAAGTGGGACCAGTGTGCAGCATCCAGCAAAGACCCATGGAGGGATTTTGGCTCACTCCCGTGGGGAGCTCAAAAGAAGCATCAGTCATCTGAATTGTGGGTGTGGGGAGAGTCAGGCAAGAGAGCTAGAGTATTTATACTTCCACACCCCATCAGTTGTTGGTCACGAACTGCTGCTGGAGGAGTTAAATTCCCAGGCGGTTCTGGGTCTCTGTGTCCCTTTGACATGGGGTAGGGCAGTCTACCACGGGAGAGGCACAGATGTTGCCTGCTGGAAGTGGAAGTCCACCAGGATGAGAGGGTATGTGAGGAGAGCATCACTGCTGCAACGGTCCCAGCCAGTCCAACTGAACTTGAGCCGGTCATAAAGGCCACAGTGAAATCTTCCACAGCATTGGCCTCAATCCTTTGCCAAAAGTCTGGATGCTCCCTGAGCATCAAAGCAGCATCAAAGCTTTTTTGTCCTAATCTTTGATAGAGGAACATCCAGGACATTAATGATGGCTCAGAGAAGAAAACAATGACAAAATTGCCCGAGGATGAGCCACTGCTGATGGACAAGAGAGATCCTTATGCTGCAGGAGATTCTCCTGAAATCGCAATCATTCTTTGCCTAAGGATGTCCAAGTACCACGCTTCCTTCCCTCCTCCCTAAATCCTCCTCCTCAACTTTTGTTTCTTTGGAACAACATCATTCACAACTCCCAGGTGGGTGTTCATTGAACCTTTTCTTCCATTTTCTGTTCTAAGCACAGATAATTATGCACGTCAAGCTAACATGCAGAGGTAAATATTGTAATTTGGCTTCGGGGATATTACACATAATGTAGTATTTGTTTTCTCTGCCTCACTACCTAAACAAAGAGCATTGTATCTCCTCCTGCATGGAGCTTAGAATATTCTGGAAGACACACAAATAAGGCTTTTAGTTTAAAAAATCCCTTCTGAGCCCTGCAGGTAACATCCCTCCCCTTTTGAATTGCAGCATTATTTGTGACATCCGGTGGTAGGCAACTCAGCCTGTGAGTCATGCTCCAGCGAGACATATGCTCCAACACCATTATGAAATGACGAGCATCCCACTGTCACACGAACCTTTATTTGCAGATTAAACAGGAAGCTTTCTCCAGAGGCTTCTAAATCAACACAGCAAACGGTTATCGGCGATTGGCATTAATGCTTGAAAAATGCTAGAGATCACTTCCACGTGCATTCTCACCATGCTGGGGAGGGGAGAAAGCAGGTCACAACAGACCGACATCTCCCTCGGCTGGAGGACAACATTCAGAAGGGGCAAGTGAGTGGGATTGCCTAACATAACAGGACAACTGACTCGGACAGACAGAATTCAAATTAGGGGGCTGGCCTCATGCTTCCTAAACACCTCCAGAATGGTTATCTATATCAAGTAGGGTGGAACTTGAGAGCCAAAAGAGCTCCTGCTTCTAGCTCTGGAATGCAGCTTCTAAGTGTCCCCATCTATCACTCTGAAGGTAACCTTGAATAGAACCCTAGAACAATGAATAATTCAAAAATTGGCTTCCAGTCCACGCAAACCTGCCAGGGGACAGGGGCAAGGGTAACTGAGCAGCCTGGGGCCATGGATGGATTTTATGATAGATAAACATTCATTCACGAGAACATGCACTGAGTGCTCCGGAGCTGTGCACACACATGGCTAGTCCACCCCCAGGTGACCGGGAACGGGAAATGAGAAGCATACCCCTTCCCCTGGACATTGAAGATTACCTTCTGGAGGACAGTGAAGGGCTCCCAGTTGGGGAGCTGTGTTCAAGTGTCTTTACCACTGTCCAGCTGTGTGCCTTGGTCCCGTGACCTCTCATTCAATGGCCAAAGTCCTGCTCTCAAGCCTGAAGCCGAGTGTGCCTTTCTCTAGGAATTGCCTCTACAGGAACAGAGCATGTTTTCACTGGAGTTTAAGGAATGCTATGATTTCAAAAGAAAAATCAGTCAGGGCACCTGGGAGGAAAAGTAAACACATTATTTTAAAGTTAATTAAATATGTCTTATTCAGTACTTGGCAGGTACAATGCGTCGAAGGGAATATAAAGTTTAATAGATCCCTGATTTCAGGGGTTTTGAGATCTCAGAGAGTAAAGAAGTTTGCAAGTGAGGTGATAAAGGGCAGAACATGGGGAGGGGGACTGAGGCGCCCAAACACTGCCTCAGGTACACAGTTACAGAGCGAGGAGAAAGTGGTCCCCACTGTGGAAGGAGGAGAGAGTCGGGAGGAGGCAGCATTGAGCTTCTTACGTGCCCAGCGCTGTTGTGAGGACCTCACCCTGTTAACTCATAAATCTTCACATCGATGCCATAAAGAGGGTGCTACAATTATTCCCAGTTCACAGATGAACAAAGCAAGGCAGAGGGAGTTACAGCAAAACACCCTCACATCCTGCCTGGAGATCACCTCCTTTAGGATGACTTCTAGGCTCCTTTTCATCTCTTCATTTCTCTTCCTGCTTTGGCACTTAATAATTGCAGGCCTGGGCTGCCCACTGCAATTCAACTCAACAAGTGCATATCAGATTCAAGTGTGTACAAGACAGGACAGTATGGGGTCAGAAAGGACCAAAGCTGGGGCTCCACCGTCAAGATATATAACCCAGCAATGAAGACGAATCTGGATATAGGCTCAGCTCTAATTCACGGTGGGATGCCCCGTGTACTGCGGCACGGGAAGGACAAGTTAATGTTAAGGATAGATTCAAAATGATGACCAGAGATTGTGCTTCTTTTTCCCTAACTTTAAATAAATAATAATGTTTTTTTCACGATCATGAAAATAAGGGCTCATAATCATCAAATTAAAAGCTCATGAAAGTAAAATATAGGGAGGATAAAGAAGAAAATTAAAATTATTCATAATCTCACCATCCAGAGGAAAACATTATTATATGTTGATGTATTTCATTCTAAAATCTTTTATCTGCAAATTAAGGCTTTTTAGAAAAAACATTAGAATTATACTGTTTATATTAGTTTGTATTAACATTATATCATGAACATTTTCCATTGTCACTAAAAATTGTTTGACACATAATTTTTAAAGGCTGCGTAATATGCTCATGCATGGACACGCCATAATTCACCCATTCATTTTATTGTTTGACATTTGTATTTTATAGGTTTTGCTATTAAAAACAATGCTGCACTATCTACTGCTGCATATTATTTTTTCTCATATCTTGCATGGACTCTGCTTTCCATAAAAATAGTTAAATATTTGTAAGAACGTATAAAATTTCTAATTAAACCATATTCACTCTTGTTATTTTTATGTTGCTGCTTTAGGAAAGCCAAGTGTTTTAGACCGTGGACTCACAGCCCCGTCTCACAGCTACCACCTGTGCCTGGGAAAAGCTGCCTTCTCATCCCACACACTACCTCGTCAGGTCCACTGGCCATATGGTGGATGCAGGACCATCCCCGTAGTACCATCTTGTCAGCACCAGCTTACCATATAATAGCCAAGTGGCCACCAGTAGCTCCACTTATATCTCCACTATCAACAATCCAAGGTAAAAATAAGTTTCCCTTTGCCCATAGTCCCCACCAAAAGCCCTAGACATGAGTCTTGTTGGTCCATTTTGGGTCATATATCATGTGAGTATTATTCAACCAATTATGAAAGCCAAGGAGGTGAAACGAGTTGGTCGGCCTGAACCATGTCTTGACTTCTTTCTTCACTTCCTGGTTGTGTCCTGTGCACTGTTTACAAATAGGCAGATACAACTCCAGGGTTCCTTGCTATGCCACTTTTATGTTAAGGAGCAGTAAAATGCATCAGGCTGAAGCAGATCCAACCACCAGTCTTTTGGGATAACCCTATCGGCAGCTCAAATTCAGTATGTCCCAAACCAAATTCAATATATTCCCCACCAAAGCACACGCTTCCTCCTGTGTCCCTGGAAGCCATTATCATGTGTGGCACACCCTGTGGCTTAGTTCACCCAGATTCTATTTACAACTCCCTCTTTTTTGCTTGCCTCTACAAGGGAATCTAGGAAAGCTAAAAACTCTATCTCCCAGCCTCTCTCACTGTTAGGAGTGGTCATACAGACACTTCTGGCCAGTGAGATATAAGCAGGCAATGGCTGGAGCTGCTACAGCCATCTTGTGATTGTAAGGAGCAGAGCCACATACTAAGCATGGAAGCATAAAGAGAGAAGGACATGAGGTCAATAGTGATTTTCAATATGCTGACCTAGTCTGGGCTGCCCACCTCTACACTTCCTGTTACATGAAACAAGCAGCCCTCTACTTTCTACTTACAGCCCAATGTAATTCCTAACAGATGCACCATCTTTCCAGTCAAATAGAGAACCTCAGACTTTCTTCATCATTTCCCACAGTGTTACTCACCATTATTGATCAATCGCCAAGCACTGTTGATTTTACTTCTCTGGAGAGAAAACTAAAAGCAACAGGAAGCCAGATCTTTTTAAAGTTAATTTTTATTGAGTTTATGATAGTTTATAATCTTGTGAAATTTCAGTTGTACATCATTGTTTGTCAGTCGTGTTGTAGGCGCACCCCTTCACCCTTTGTGCCCACCCCCCACCCCCCCTTCCCCTGGTAGCCACTAATCTGATCTCTGTGTCTACGTGTTTAAATTCCTCATATGAGTGGAGTCATACAGAGATTGTCCTTCTCTTTCTGGAGGAAGCCAGATTTTCGGTGGAACGTGAACAGTGAAAACTGTCAGGTCCTGTCAGCTATGCCTGGTGATGTTCTATGACAGGTCAAAAATGTACTTGGTGGGAGGTTATAAAGCAACAAGCTCAAATCTTAGAAGGGTAATTAGTTATGTTAGGGTTGCTAGAAAATTTTAAGGTCCCTTCTATCTTTGAAATGCTAAAATAATTCAATTAAAATCACCAGGCATAGCTTCTAGCCATATAAAACAGAGCAAAATGTCGTTACTTATAGCCCCAACTGCCTTGTAAAGAGAGGGGATCTTCTGAGGGGAAGCTCTTTGCCCTGCTCGTGCTGTGCTCGCTCAGGAGCAGAAGCTGAAGCAGCTAGTGATGCTGCTGAACCAAGGGGAAGAATCTGGAGAGAAGGGCGCGGGAGGAGAGAGGCAGCAGTGAAGCTGCGGGAAAGGCGGGTCCAGGAGGAAGCTTGGGTGGCTGAGTGTCTGGAAAATCCTTTGAAGAAAAGGGATTAAGACATGGAGGATTAAATTGTTTGTTATGCGATTCCTTAGGCAATGTCTCCCAAGCTCTTTAGTATCATCATACAATTTATTTTGTGTGAAGATAACTTTTAAACTATAGCAAGGATAGAATTTCTTAGCCGCATAAGCACGTGGAGGAAAAACTTTATACAACAAAGCAGGGGCCCCAGACCAAGGAGGCCAACAGATTTTGAGCAGGCCCTGGAACTCCCAGACACCTTGGGGTGGTCTCAGGACTTCACCAGGCCATGGATTTGGGATTCGAGGCAGTTTTACATAAGGTTCAAGGGCCAGGAGGTCCCAGCGGACATAATCTTTGTGCTATAAAGAGAAGACTACTGTCTTGAATAACGCTGGTCCCACAAAAGACATTATATGTGAGCGGATAAGCTATGTTGCTGACCAGTAAATGTTTTTAGTTACTGTCATTCTCTATCAGACACTTTGTAGCCAAAACAAAGGGATAAAAGACAACCAGATGGAAAATACCAGAGACCTGTATTGAGAGACTTGTAGGATCAAGGCAGGGGGTATAGCTTTGGCCTGATAGGAATTCCAGAAGGAAGGATCAGAAATGGAAAGAAAGAAATAATCCAAAAAATATTATTAGACTGTTTATCTGCACTGAAGAGAGGCATGTATCTTAAAATTGAAAAAACGACTAAACAGGATAACTTTAAAATCACATTAGGACCTATATTGGTAAATCCCTAAAATATAAGGATAAGGAGGAAAATTCTAAAGGCTCTCAAGGAAAAAATATCTATTAAAAAGTGAGAGTGTAACGGCTATAAAGATCCTATGCAAGACACAAATCTCCAATGCCATGAAGGAAATGGCTGATATATTTGACTACATAAAGACCACAAATTCCTGCAGTTTGCTATTTACTTAAACCTGAAATGAAACGAAACAAAACTATGTATTTCTTTGTGACACATATACATAATTAAACAAAAAGTCTCAAAAATGGTGCAAAGCAAACTTAACTGAGCGTACCTCTGGGGAAAGGAGGGTATGATACGAAAAGAATTTTCACTTTTCACTGTGCCTTCTTCTGAATAGTTATGAATTTCAATTAGAATGAGCTACTCTGTTATACTCTGAGTGTTTTTAAATATGAAAAACACACCATAGAATAGACTTTTATTTGCACAGTAACAGATAATGAGCTGCCTACTTTATATTTTTCAAAATTCGTTCATTTATTCCACACGTATTAAATTAGGCATCCACTATGTGCCAGGCATTATTTTAGGCACTGAGAACACAGCCCTGAACAAAACAGACAAAATCTTCTGCCCTCATGGCGTTTTACACTCTAATGAGTAGAGACAGACAATAGCAACAAGTAATAATAACAATAGCTCATTAAGAGGTAGGCACTGCTACAGTCTCCATTTTACAGATGAGGAAATTGAGGCACAGAAGGTTAAGCAATTTTCCCAAGTTCACCCAGTTATCACATGATGAAATCAAGCTGTGCAACCACCTGGTCTACTTCCAGGGTCCTTGCTGTGAACCATTTTGCTCTGTGCCGCAGTATGTCTGATGAGCATGTCTCAGAGAGAAAAATAAAGCAAGAGAGGTGGGAGGAGTGTAGATGGTGGAGAGGAGGGGGCCAGGGTGCAGAATTTTATGTTGGATAGTAAGGGAAATCCGTACTGAGAAGGCAGTGTTGAAAAAGAGGGAGTGAGCCATGTGAATATTCGGGAGGAGTACTCCAGAAAGAAGGAATAGTAGGAGCAAAGACCCTGAGGACAGCTGTGCCTGACATGCTCCAGAAATAGAAGGAGGCCAGGGTGGCCAGTGTGGAATTGGCGTCGGGAAGGGGTTAGGGGATGAAGTTGGAGAGGATGGGGCCAGATTGTGCAGGGACTTGAGGCTGTGGTGAGGACTGTGGATGTTGTCCGAGTGGGATGGGGCAATCAGAGGGTTTGAGCACGGAATGGGTGTGATCTGCCATGTTTAAAACAGATTATTCTGGCTGCTGGATAGAGAATAGACAGTGGGTGGCAGGGCGCAGGGGCAGGGGTGGAAGCTGGGAGATCATCCAGGGAAGACATAAAGGGAGCCCAGACCCAGTGGGTCAGTGGAGGTCTTGAGAAATTATTGGATTCTGGATTTATTTTGTGGCACATGAGAAAGGAGAAAAAGGAGTCAAAATTGACTCCAAGATTGGGCATGAGCCAAAGGAAGGGTGAAGTTGCCGTTTGCTGAGACGGAGCGGTTGGGGGGAGGTCAGGAGTTTGGTTCTGGGCATGTTCACTTTGAGATGATTATTCCATGTCCCAGTGGGGATGTGGAGCAGGCATTTGGATACAGAGTCACTCTCAGTGAGAGGTCCAGGTGTCTCGGAGGTCCATTTCACGTGCAGGAGGCACATGTGAGCAGACAAATGACCTAAAGCTTCCCTCTGTTGCAACACAGGGCTCTGGCTAGTCAGTGTTTCTGTTCCTGTCTCAAATAGCAAAGTTTTATCACAGCCAACTTATAATAAGCCATGGAGCCTATGGTTCATTTCCAAAGGCTCTATTCAAGAGTTCAGGCCATCAGCCCTTCCTCCAGGTTGTCCCTGGGACTCCGGTGGATGTGGGTTCATCTGTCTTCTTTGTCCTGAAAATTCACCATTGGAGATGCTGTCAAGCACAGCAGGGGCCAGAAGGCCAGCTGAGGAGAGCAGGCAGAGTCAAGTGGGGTAGCATGTAGTGTTCACAAGAAGAGGGGAGAGCAGCCGTGTTCGACTATACCCTCACACCAAGGCTCTGCCCGCTGCACCAGGCCGGTGGAAATGTGACCACCAGCCGTCCATTCTCTGGATCTGCGGGACGTGGGGTCCAGGTGTGAGGCATCAAGAACAACTCCTTACTGGGCTGGCCCCGTGGCCGAGTGGTTAAGTTCGCGCGCTCCGCTGCAGGCGGCCCAGTGTTTCGTTAGTTCGAATCCTGGGCGCGGACATGGCACTGCTCATCAGACCACGCTGAGGCAGCGTCCCACATGCCACCACTAGAAGAACCCACAACGAAGAATACACAACTATGTACCGGGGGGGCTTTGGGGAGAAAAAGGAAAAAATAAAATCTTTAAAAAAAAAAAAAAAAAGAACAACTCCTTACTGCTTCAAACAAGGGACACAGACCCTCCAAGGGACATTGCCTCTGGAGTATTTGTGTGATACATGTCATTAACACTCAGGTATTTTTTGCCCGGGCTACATACCTATCCTCAAATAAATGAAGTTATTCATCTGGCAGGAAAATTCAGTGCCGAGAAGCAGTGGCCAAAGAAAAGAGGAAAGAGACAGGTGTACTTTGCAGTTTATCAAGGCAGCTGCATCATCACCACATTCATTACAAAACTGTAAAAGAGCATGGAAATGTGTTCATACAATGTGCTCACATAAGAGGACGTAGAAGAGCTTAACAACAACATGCCAGCATGACAGAAAACAAGTTCTTTTAATGCCAGCTGCTGTACTTGGAGTGGAGTAGGCCCACGAGAGTGTGTGATGAGACACAAGAAATAATCATGACAAAGAAGGAATCGAAATTCTTCTTTCCTGTTCAAATGGTAGAAAGGTTTTAGTTGGCTGCCTAGTAGCCAGCATTCTTCTGACCTTCCAGGTTTATAAATAATAAGAGTGACATTATTATACCAACAATTATTAAAATATTAAGAACCAAAAACTTACCAGTTAATACTGGTGATAGTGATGATTATTGAGTGCATACAGGGGCCAGGGCCTGTTCTAGGTGCATCAACTGGTTTACTCCTCAGGAACCTTGTGGTGAATTCCTGCCTCCATCCTCCTGCTCCAGCAGCACATGCGGCACAGGATCACTCCTTCCTCCTTACCAAGCACTTTCTTCTGAGACAGTGCTCTCTCTCGGCCACTCCTTCTAAGTTGCCTTGATTGGCTCCTCCCCTTCCTAATTTTCTACACACCATGGCTCCTCTTTCTCATCACTTCTGAGATGCACTCAGCCAGTCCCAGGGCTTTACGCACAGCGTGTAAACTGACAACTGCTGAATTCTTACCTCCAGTCCAGAGCTCTCCCTGCTTGGATTCCAGCAGGCACTTCAGACCAAGCACGGCAAACTGAACCTGTCAGTTCTCTCTAAACCTGCTCCTCCCCAGTATTCCAGTATTCCCCAGCTCACCTCACAGCACCTCATCCTTCCAGATGCCAGGCGGAAGCTCTTGTAAGTGGTCATCTTTGCCCACTCAGCTCCCTCTGTCTCTGTCTCTGTCTGTCTGTCTGTCTGTCTGTCTCTCTCTCTCTCACACACACATACACACACACATCCTAGCAGTAAATCCAGCGGGTTTGACCTTAATTTTACCACTTCTCCCACCTCCATTGTCAGTACCTAGTCCAAACCACCTTCATCTCTCGCTTGGATGCTTGGCCGTTCTTGGGCTGCCGCTGGGAGATATCTCCTGTTTCTGCCCTTGCCCTCTCCCATCTTGCCATAAATCTGTCTTCAACACAGCAGTCAAAGTGATTCTGCTAAAACATTACAGAGAGTGTCCTTCCTCTGCTCAAATATGAGCCCCCAATGAGTTTCTATCTCCCTCAGAGTAACATTCAACATCCCCACTGTGCTGGCAAGGCCTCACCCCTTGACCCAACCCAGCTCCCATGACCTCATCTCTACTCTCTTCTCTCTGACCCTGGTCTGGCCACATGGGCCTCTTTTCTGTTCCAGGGATGTTCCCCCTCATGGCTTGCCACTTCCTGTGCCCTTGGCCTGGGCCTCTGTTTACCCAGATGTCTGTGCACCTCACATGTCACTTCTTCAGAGAGGCCTTCCGTAATCACCCATCAAAAATTGGACCCCCTCTCATCTCTCTCTGTTCCCCTTAACCTGTTTTATTAGTGTTCACAGCCTTTATCACTCCTGACATATAATTATTTGTTTATTTTTTATTCTCTCTCCTCTCCCCACTTCTCCAGAATATATGCTCCTTGAGGCGAAGGGCGCTGATTTGTTTACTTCTCTGGCCTCAGTGTCAGGAGTGGTGCCTTATACACCATCGTGCTCAGCTGATATCTGTTGAATGACCCCAGAACAGCCCCAGGAGAAAGTGGAGTCCCAGGAGCACGGCGGAGGGAGCACTCTGCCCTGGGTGCAGAAAATAAGCAGAAGCATTGTCAGGAGACAAGGTCAGAGCAGAAATAACACCAACCAGAAATTCGCCTCCTTTTTTTATTATTACCATGAGCCAGCCATTCTGAGCAGCTTCAGTGATAAAATACCCCTCCCCAAACATTGGTCTATGTTCGAAATAATTGCTGTCGTTACCACTGAGTTTTAATAATATACATTCAAGTCTCGAATTACCACATTTTCATGACTTCCCCTTTAATAAACATTGTATTCCACATGGAAGCTCATTTGGATAATTCTCAGTATTAGAGTCAGCCTCCAACACAAGCAGACTCAGCAATGTGCATTCACTTCGAAGGTAAGTTCATAACCACTGGGAATCCTTCATGCTTGGAGCCTGGGGTTCAGTTCGTGTCTCCAACTCCTGCGGTCCTAATATGCCTGCATGTAGCCAGAAGATTAGAAGGAAACAGGACAGCACAGTGATTGTAAAGACCAAGACACAGAACTTGAGTCACTTCAATTCTATGTGACCAACTGGAGTTTTTATTAGTGACTAAAATTTGAAACAGTGAAATTGAGTGCAAAGTTTAAGACATGCTAATATTGTTTGATAAGTTAAAGTTTTAGTTCATACATGAACTATTTCTCCAAATTTGAATAATATCACTAAAATTAAATTTTAATTCTTCTTTTTAAATTGTTAATTGTTCTAAAAACCAAAGAACAAATTCAGGAATGAATTATAATTATTGATTACTACATGGTCAATACTAAAAATTATTCTGTCATATAGAAGAGAGAGTGTTGAAAAACTCTTCTCTAGGTATTAAATAGCACACTGCTGCTGAGAAGTAGCTACAATTATCATTATCAATGTTTTACAGATGAGGAAACTGAGGCACAAAGGTCTTAAGTAACCCATGTAAGTGGCAGAGCAAAGGGTCAAGGCCAGGTAGTCGGTAGTGATCAGCTCTCCCTGAAATAAATGAACTTTCATTTGTACCTGCAATTTATTGAAACCGGGGATACTCATATTTCACTTACAGCTAAAATTTACTTGTGCCAACTCACACATGCTTAAGCTAACTGAATGAAAATAAATTCTTAAATCTATGGCTCAATGATTCCACTCTTAGTTTGTACCCAAGAGAAAGTGTGTCTATACCCAACAAAAGACATAGATAAGAGTATTCATAGCAGCTTTATCAATAAGAGAATGGATACATTGGGGTCTATTCATATAATAAAATACCTCACAGCAATAAAAATTAGTCAACTATGAATACACATAACGACATAGATGAATCTCACAGACATAATGTTGAGGAAAAGATGTCAGACATACAAGTGTATATGTGATATGATTTCATTTATATGACATTCAAAACAGAAAAAGAATAATTGATGGAGATAGAGCTAAGAACAGTGGTTCCTGTGGGGATGATCGGCTGGGAGGGGGAACAAGGGAAACTCCTGGGATGCTAGCAGGGTTCTGAATCTTGACCTGGGTTCTGGTTATCCAGGTGTGTATATGTGCTGTGGACTGAATTGCTTCCCCCCAAAATTCAGCGTTGAAGCCCAAACCCCCAGGTGACTCTAGTGGAGTTAGGGTGTTCCTAGAAGTAATTAGGGTTAAGCAAGGTCAGAAGGGTGGGGCGGTGACCTAATAGGATCAGTGTCCCTATAAGAAGAGACACCAAAGGGCTCATTCTTTCTCTCTTTCTACCATGTAAGGACACAGTGAGAAGGTGACCTTCTGCAACCCATGGAGGAGGTCTCGCCAGGCACCAACCCTGCTGGCAACTTGATTTTGGACTTCCAGTCTCTAGAACTGTGAGAAAATATATGTCTGAGTTTAAGCCACTCAGTCTATGGTATTTTGTTATGGCAGCCCAAGCTGACTATATAGAGTACAACGTATAAAGTTTTATAGAGCTGTACACTCTTAAATGAACTTTAGGCACATTATGTATGTTGTATCCCAATAGAAAACATAAAGAAAAAAAAAAAAGAATCTCTCCAAGCATCACCAAGGACAAATCCTGAATCAAGTAAACAGCTGACATTTCTGGTCCTCTCCTACATCTGGACTTTGTGTACCAATCAGCAACTCCCATGTTACACGGCGCCCGGCCAGCTTGGACCTCTTTCCAACCTCGAAGAAGAATGCCACCCTGAGGAGGATGCCCGCGAGGCAGGGAACCCCACTGCCAGGAGTCAGCCTGTCCTTCCTTTTACCTCAGAAGACTTGGGGGATGGCGGAAGTGGCCATGCTGGAGGGCCAGGGCTGGGCAGGGCAGGAGATAGCCTCTGCACCCTACCCAAGCCAGCTGTCATGGCCAAGCAGCTAGTGACGCCACCCTCAATTCCCAGGGTGACGAGCATTGCCCGAAGGGGCAGCATCTGTCAACAGCTGACAGGAAGGGCCACCTCAGGGTCAGGCCAGTGCTGCAAGGTGCCACACAACACTGAAGGCAGAGATATTGACAGACACCAAGACCTGTCCGAATGCTTCTGAGCTGGGCAAATACAAGAGGGCACAGGAGGTGTAGTGCAGTGTAAAGTTAACACAAAGAACAAAATGATTAAGACAGGGCACCCACAGCACGTCCTGTCGCTGCAGGGAAATGCGACTCATCTTCCCTGTTTTGCTTTCTCCAAAGTCTTCTTATATTTCTTCTTTCTTCTTCCAACCTGACCACATAACACCACTTTCTACTTGAAACTGCTTTCCAGGAGAACTTCTCTAGCAATTATAGTACAATTTTATATCTAGATTTTCCACATATACTCCCACTTCTTCTAAAAATATGAGATGATTTCCAACCAGGAAATACATTTCTGACTGCAGGCATAAACTTAGATTTTGCTCAAATACTCCCATATTTGGGTGCATTCTACATGAGGGAAATCTGAAGAAAAAATTTACTTATTCATTTAGAAAATATTAAGTGTTTATAATATAGAAGGCTCTGTATCCAGAGCTACAAGAGGCATCTGTAGAGAGGGATCATTTATTTAAAGGTTCACTGCCACGTTTCTTTGTGCATTTAGGAATTTGCTGATTATTAGCTAACTGATTAAAATATTAGGGGGATAAATACAGAAAAAATAACACCAGATTGGTATCAAGCTAAGATGAAACACTACTGATAATGTAAGCCAATAAGAAAATGAGATATTATTTTCAAAAGTTTGATTTATACATTTTCTCAGAACATATTTTTTGAAAAGTGAGGCATAACTATGTACATAAAACTAAGCCATCCCTTGCCATCAGATGAAAAGTCCTTGATACTCTTATATTAAAAGGAAAATAGTTTCATCTTATTAGTAATTACTGAATTCGGTTACGTTGTTTCCTATTGGTCATCATTAGGAGATAACAAGGGGAAACTATGAAAATCACTTAATTAAATTAAAATATCAACCTTAGAGAATTATACTCTCTCTACTGTCCCGACAATCACTGTAGAGCTCCTGTACTATAGCTCCAACTGATGCTGTGAAGGTCAGAGGCTGTGAGAATAAGGACGAATACTCTATTTTGCCATTTCCTTAAATTTGTTCCTAATGGTGTTAGTGACAAAAGGAGAAGATATGCCTGGGGTCGAATAGGTTTGGTTAAACCAAATTAAAGAGGTTGCTTTGGAGCAGGACATCCCAAAATCTTAGCATGTTAACATGAACGCTAAAGTCTCAAGATGGAAATGCTCTGCATGGTATTGCCCGAGCTGGCTCGGCCCCCACACGCTTCACCGAGCACCTGGAGCTCCAGCAGTCTATTAGAACACATTTTGAGGGACAGTTTTCTGTCTGAAAATGTCTGGAGAGACAAGTTGCTGTAAAATGAAGACCCTTCCACCTTGGCTAGCTCTGTGCTGCCTGCAAGGCCACCACGTTCACTGTCATTATAGGAAAGGGTGTAAAAGGCTCCTTCTCTGGGACAGCCTGGTTTCCAACTCAGAGGCATAGGGTGGGTATGCGCTCCTGTGTTTTTCATGACATTGCCTAACTCTGATCTCTGTCCTCTGAGTACCACATCTGCGACCTGGGCATCTATGCCTGGGTTATAGAGATTATCTGTGGTAGGACAAGAGACCCAGATGCTCAGTGGTGAGAAATGGATGGAAGAGTGGAGAGAAAAGGGATGCAGCAGCAGAGGTGGACTGAGGGTTATAGCCAGGTAGGATCTGGCAGCAGGGAGACCTGGGGGCGAGCGCTCCCAGAGAGGCAGAGGTCAGGGCAACAAGAGATGGCCATTATACGTTAGTTTCAGCTAGGTTCTGCTGTGATAACAAACAAATCTTAAAGTCTCAATGGTTTAACATAACAAGGTTGTACTTCTCACTCACGGCACAGCATGAGAGCAGTCAATGGCTCTTTTGAGCAGTTCTTCCCCATGTGGTGACTCTGGATCCAGAATCCTCCGTCTTATGGTGTTGCCATCTGAAACATGTGGTCTCTGTAGTCACTGAGGAGAAGGGGGAGAGATGAAATGAATTGCCCAATGTCACAAGCTGGATGTAGTGGAGCTGAGATTCCTAACCATGTGGTCTGACTCTGTTGCCCCATACTCTTGACCAATCTGCATTTTCCCAGGATCCAGACTTTGATCAGCACTTAATAAATGCTCAATAAAACCTTATTGACTGAATACTTAATAATTGAAGATAAGTGGTTTTCAATTAAATACATTGCCTTTGCTATTTCCCTCAAACATTTAGGATATAATTCCAAATTAAGGTAGCCAGGGACTCGTGACAGGCAAATCCATGGGAAGTTTAAACAGAAACACTAACTTTGTGGCCTTGCGTAAGTAAGACCACAGGATTGTTAACTCTTTCTCTGGCTCTTTGGAGCTCATACAGACAAGCCTTGCAGCTCTACTTCTCCTGGCCCAAACACCACAAAGTCCCCAACATCGTGCAGATGCCCCAGAATCTCTTTGTCTCTCTGGTGGCAAACTTGGGCTCATCTCACCACAGATGGGAATCACTTTAAGCAACAAAAAAGGGAAAACAATGACTCAAGATTTTTCTGTTCATTATAGGGCAACCATGCTCAGAAGTTAATAACTACAAAAGGTTGAGAAAATTGAGAATGAGATAAAGGAATGTGACTATTTCGCAACACCCAGAGCCGTTTAATTAGCTATTCAACCACAGTTGCCCAGGAACTGAGAAACTGGTACAATCTGAAGTTCTGGCTCATATATTGAGTAGATTTCCCCCCACTGTTTCCATCATCTAGGGGAAATCCAGTGGTGTCATAATTACTCTAGATCAAGGTGGTTGGGGGGTGGGGGCAGAAAACTACCCATGGGAAAGAGCCTATTCCATTTTCTTGGGAACCCTCCGGTGCATTCTCATGCTGGTAAAGGATGTTCATTACTGTAGAAGAAGACATTTCGCAGCTTAAAAGGCAGTGTTCCCCAGAGCCTGGCACTGCTGGAACTCCACAGAGGTCTCACGCTGTCACAATTAGCATGACGGAGTGATTTTCCAATTTGCGGAATGTCTTGGGAAGAAAGAAAAAACAAAGGCCAACCCAAAGCACACCACTCAGAAATAATCACAAGGAGTACTGTTCCCATCCCCGCCTGCCTCTCAGCTCTTAGATGGTGTCCAGAGCCTGGTCTCTCAGATGCCCTGGAAATGCCTCCGGGGAAGGGTACAGGCAAAAGGGCCTCCTCTAGTGGTCGAGACAGATCAGCGCAGAAGCCCACTGGGTCCACCCACAAGGGGTAGGGGTTAGCTTTCTTGGACTCACACAAGCCTCCTTGCTGCAAATGTTCACTGCTGAATCCCTAACGCCTGGCATAGTGCCTGGGGCAGAGTATGGGGTCAACAAATATTCGTTGAATTAAATTTAAAAATCAAGTATTTGATGCCCTACACAGAGGACAGGATAACCAGAGAAACATTACTAACAGTGCCTGCCTTCAAGGTGCTTACAAACGAGCTGGAAGATGAAGATAAACACAGGGGCATCCATCATTTTCCCAAACCACACCAGTCTTGTGGTATAGTCCGGGACGGTGGACCTGGGTGATAAACCAGTTACTGACAGCCTTCACTAGCACATCACTGAAACTAGTCTCTACTTTTCCCTTCTACTTCAGAGATGGCCGCGTCCAGCCTCCTGGGGACAACAGTTACCTCCCCTCTCCCACCATTCATGATGTATCTCCCAGGTCCCTAGGTGCCCAGCCCCACCCATGGCTGTGCTGAAACCCCTGTCCTCCAGGCCTCGGTCACTCCAGTGGTTGCCTGGGATGTCCCCTACAGTGTGCCACATTCCATGGCCCGACCACAGTCCCAGGCAGCCTTGGGTTTCAGAGCCTTACAAAGCCCTTAACCAAGCGGACAGTTCTCTCATGTGACTGGGTATTTCAGCTCATTCCAATTCTCTCTTCATCTCTAAAAATATATATCCATCGCTTTTGTTTAGACTGGGAAACTAATCTGCATCGCTCTTAAATCTACCCCTCCCCGCCAGCTCTCCAGGGCCCCCGACACCTCTTTAGCAGGGAAACACTCAGCCGTGGCTACAAATCCAATAGTACCAAACGGCTTTTATTGAAAACCCTAAATGCAGTTGTTTGGGGGTCAGCTCAGCAGCTCAGTGGTGCCTCCTCGACAACTCTGTCTGCATCTTCTGGTGGTCCCACGAGGAGGAACACGGTAACGTGACCTCGCACAACTGTTTTCAAAGGGGAAGAGGGTGGCAGACCTTTCTGCTCACATACTTCTTGCTTCTTAGGGAAGAACCAGGGCCCTCCGGGAGGCTGCCCTTCCCATCCTGCTGTCCAGGATGGCTTATATGCGCCCCTAGCACACGGCTGAGAGGATCTCTTCCCAAAGGAATAAAATCGTGATTTAGCAAGGAATGTGGAGGAACACTCTTGCGAAGGTAGACAACAGTGTCTGCCGCACTCAGCTGAAAGTGCTGCAACAATAGGGCGCTGACGATCCCGCGTAACAGCAAGTCCGGGCAGGGAGCTCCAGGACCTGCTCATTCGCCAGCTGCACTACGTCAAGGCTCTGGGGTGGCTTCTCTGTGACTCTCTCAGCTTTGCCCTCGTGGTCACTAGGCAGCTGACTACATCCTCACACACACCATCCAAATGCAGGCAGAGGGATGTTTCCTCTCTGTTGTTACTCTTCTATTACAGAGGAAAACCTTCTCTCAAGCCCTTAGCTGACTTTCCCCCTGGTTCCATTGTCATGATGCGTCACATGCCCTTGTCCCAGTGAAGGGTGTCTGGGAAAGCGAGTATCTGGCCTTTTTCAGAGTATGAGGTATACTTCTGTCAGCAAGGAAGAAAGGTGAGGGATGGCTGTTGACTAGGCATATAGTAGCAATTATTAATCTGCTATGAGAATTACAAATATTCAGAAGAGAGAGCTCTCCATGAGGCTGTGCTGATCAGAGACAAGTTCATGGAGAAGCAAGTTTGTGGTCATTTAATCTCTTAAATAAGACACAAAACCTGTCCTCTGGGTACACTATTAAACTCCAGGGGTGATACCCAGAGATCACTCAGTTAGGCTATTTCAGACCATTGGCCCATACTCGTTGAGGAACACCAGCTCCTAGCCTTTGCTCTCCACCTGGTCTGTTTAAGAAAAACAGGCTGAAGGAGACAGGCCCATTTCTTAACTACAGGCCAGGAGACCCACAATAGCAAACCACCAAACAATTCCCCCTCGGAGGGACTTAGAAACCACGAGGAGTCTCGATATGCATGGCTGAGCTCGGGAAGGAGATGAATAGACCCAAGCAGTGGGTCGTTTGGACCCTAACCCTGGAGGCTTTATTAAGAATCATTGCTCAGAGTCTGTGACAGGTCGTTAAGACTAACTGCATCATCCTGACAATAATGAACCGCATCTTTGAAGATTGATGTGGTGGGTTTCGTTGGCAAAAAGCCACAGCTTTACATAAGACCTCTGCTTTTTTAATGTCTGGCTTCCTCTTGGGAGGCTCAGACTTTGAGATCCTTAACAAAACACGTGACTGTCGACTCTGCAGATTGGTGAGGTGCAGGGATGACACGGAAATGACTGGTGGGGTCCGGTGTGTCTCGGGACAGTGCACAGCACAGAAAGAACACAGTTGGCATCCATTGGAACCTCAGTGTGATACAACCTGCGCCATTGTATTGAACTTCCTAACAGGCCTGAGGGGTAGCCACTCTTGTTCCTAATTTACAGAAGAGGAGAGCTGAATCTTCCCAAGGGTTTGTAACCTGTCCAAAGTCATACCTTCTAGGACTTAGCAAAACCTGGCTTTGAACCCAGGATTTTCAGACTCCAGAGCCATGCTCTTCCTCCTTGGCTCATCTTACAGAAATTTGACAAGAATTGTTGCAAATCAGGCTTCCCCCACATTTCTCCATGAATCCCCGTGGGGTTCCCACATCTACCCAGGAAGGAAGCCAGCTATCCCAGGTGTGGTTCTCAAGAGTCAAAAAGTCAAATCAAATAATGCTCTCTGCTCCCAGGGGCCCAACTTTGTAGCCACAGAGGAATGAGCCATGCTTGATGCAGTAACACTTAAAACACTACTGTTAAAGTGCAAACACTCCTGGAAAGGGCCGGGGTGCCTTACATTCCCACCAAGATGGAAAAGATCATCAGGAGGGCTCCATTGTGACAGAGGGAGAGGAGCCTGGAAGTGTGAAAACATCACAGACTAGTTAGAAAGTCTCAGAGCAGGAGCCCTAGATTTGGAGATGTCATGACCCAGTGTGTGACTCTCCACCCCTCTCCAACCGGCTCTCCCTAGAGGTTGGTATGTATGGAGAGCTTCAGCCAATGCTAAATGTGGCAGCAGTAGCTGCCCAGTGGCAAGTTGACTACACTGGACCTTCCCATCATGTTAGGAGCAGTGCTTGTTCTCATAGGGTCACACACATGTCCCAGAGAGGGGTTTGTCTTCCCTGCCAACAGCACTTCTGCCAGAGCCACTGTTCTTGGACTTAGAAAATATATTTTCCATTGCCCTGGTTTCCCATACGATGTTGCTTCTGCTCAGAAGACATGTTTTACTACAAAGGAAGTGTGACAATGGGCTCACGCACTTGGAATTCTTTGGTTTTTCCATGTGCCTCATCACCCAGAAGCAGCTGGCTTGCTATCTGCTGGAATGAGCTGCTGAAGGCTCAGGAGCAGCACAGCTAGGAGACAAGACTATATGAGATTAGGGTATTGTCCCATGTGATATGCTTTAAACCAGCGTCCAGTATATGTGCTCTCTGACCCTGACCCCTTGGCAACCACTGATCTTTTTACTATCTCCATAGTTTTGCCTTTTCTAAGATGTCATATGATTGGAATCATACAGTATGTAGCTTTTTCAGACTAGCTTTTTTCACTTAGCAATATACTTTTAAAATTCCTCCAAGTCTTTTCATGGCTTAACTAACAATCCATCGTATGAATGTACTACAGTTTTTTTTATCAATACACCTATTGAAGGACATCTGTATTGCTTCCTATTTTTGGCAATTGTGAATAAAACTTCTCTAAAACTTTGTCCACATGTTTTTGCGTGGACATAAGTTTTCAACTCAATTGGGCAAAGATCTAGGAGCACAATTGCTGGATCATATGGTGAGACTATGTTTAAGCTTTGGAAGAAATTGCTGAACTGTCTTTAAAGTGGCTGTACCATTTGCATTCCCACCAGCAACATATGAGAGCTCCTGTTCCTCATTTAGTGTTGTTGGTTTTTTGGATTTTATCCATTCTAATAGGTCTGTAATTGTATCTCATTGTTGTTTTAATTTGCAATTCCCTAATGATGTATGAGGTGGAGCATCTTTTCATATGTTAGTTACCATCTATCTATCTTCTTTGGTGAGGTATCTGTTCAGATTTTTTGCCCATTTTTAAATCAGATTGCTTATTTTTTTATCATTTAGTTTTAAGAGTTCTTTTTATATTTTGGATACAATTTCTTTATTGGATATTTATTTTGCAAATATTTTCTCCCAGTCTGTGACCTGTCTCTTCATTTTCTTAACAATGTCTTTTGCAGAGCCGAAGCTTTTGATTTTAATAAGGTCCAACTTATCAGTGGTTTTTTTCTCATGGATCATGCTTTTGGTGTTTTATCTGAAAACTTGTCACCAAACCCAAGGTCACTTAGATTTTCTCTAACATTTTCTTATAGAATTTTTATAGTTTTGCATTTTACATTTAGGTCTATGATCCATTTTGAGTTAACTTCTAAGAAAGTTTTAAGGTCTGCATCTGGATTCTTATTCTTTTCTTTTTGTTTTTGCATGTGGACATTCAATTAGCCCAGGTTCATTTGTTGGAAAGACTATCATTTCACCATTGAATTGGTTTTTGCTCTATTGTCAAATATCATTTGAGTATATTTGTGTGAGTTTATTTCTGAGCTTTCTATTCTGTTTCGTTGATCGGTGAGTCTGTTCTTTCGCCAATGCCACACTGTCTTTATAGCTTTATGTAAGTCTTAAAGTTGGGAGAAGGCAGTCCTTTGACTTTGTTGTTCTTCAATGTTGTATTGGCCATTCTGGGTCTTTTGCCTCTCCATGTAAACTTTAGAATTAGTTTGTTGACATCCACAAAACAGCTTGTGGGTATTTTCATTGGGATTGAGTTGAATCTATAGATCAACTTGAAAAAATACACATCTTAGTAATATTGAATCTGATAATCCCAATGTACACAGAATATCTCTCCATTATCAATTTTAGATCTTTGAATTCTTTCAACAGAGTTTTGTAGTTTTCTGTATAAAAATTCTGTACATATTTTATTAGCTTTAAACCTAAGTGTTATCTTTTTCTTTGTTTTTTGGTGCTAACGTAAAAGGTAATGCTTCTGTTTTCACAAAAAATAGAATTAATGTCTTTCAAAAATTTAAGTTGGCTAAAACAGTGTTAATTTGTTTTATTGTGTAATAAGGCTGTTTCGTGCTTCGGGTTTGGTTAACAAGAGAAAGGGAGTTCAGGCAGGAAATTAGTGATGTTAGACAGGTGGCTACCTAGCCAGAAGTTTCTAGAGGGGGGAGGAAGTCTGTTGAGTTGGGCAGGTAGTGAGGTGACAAGTCTGAGGCAGCCCTGGGTATTCCTTAAGGAATATAAATACATCCAAAACATTGGAAAACTTGGAAAAGAAAAGTAAAAACAAGTTTCTTGCTACCAATAACTCCCTATTTCCCAAGGCCAACTAGAATGTCACTTTGACTGCCCAGTCAGCTAATAATCTCCATTTCTTGCTGCACCTATTTCCTAATTCCAGAAACCCCAGGAACACAGTGTGCACTGACACAGACTACCTCATAAAGCTTCTCCAGTAGTTCAGAAGCTGAGTGAGAGGGACCATTTTCCACAGGTGTCCTCAGCTTTGTCACGGATTTCTCTACTGTTACTTAGAGATGACTCACAAGACACAGAATCTACTTGAAAAAGAGAGCTACTAGGTTCTCTTATAAGCCTGAAGACATATGGTATCTTCACAGGTCTCCTCAGGTTTGGGACCAGATTAAGAAACCCACAAGGAACCCAGGTGTGGTATGAAACCCACAGGGAAGTGCCCTATTGGGGCCTGAAGTTTCCTCATGGCCGCTTGTCATGGCTTTTCCTCCTCAGGGCAATAGGATAGAACAAATGGCCTGTGACTACTAACTATGGCTCTAAAGTGAGGCACACATGGGTGCTGTGTGCTCTCACAGAGGGCTGACTCTACAGCTGCGTTAAGGAAGACCCTACCATGTCTATGTGGTTCTCAGCCTTGAGCAACATCAGAATCCCCTGGAGCTCTTGTTTTAACTCAGACTCTGGGCCCCACCTCCAGAGTTTCTGATTTCATAGGTCTGGGGTGAGGCCTGGGCATTCCCAGGTAACACAGTTGCTGCTGTGTGGGGATCACACCACTGGCTATAGACCTCCCGGTGGTCCTTTCCGGTTTAGGACTCATGTTTACCTGCTTATGGGTCAGAAATGATGGCTGGTCACAACCTTCCTTCACCTTTTTTGGGAATCAAAGCAACAAATTTCTCCCCAACTCTTTGACCAAAACTCCTCTGGAGGCTACCTGGCTTCTCATTGCTCTTTCTCTCTGTGTATTTGCATTCTCTTTCACTGAGAACTGGTCTGGTCTCGTCTCCTCTCAGCATGTGTTGGGAAGAGTCCAGCCTTGTCCTTCACAGCATCTCCCTTCAATGTCCAACAGAGACCAATCAAAGCCAAGTTCCCTGGAAAGAGATTCCTATTGGCCAACTTGGCTCATGTGACTCCACTGCCCCTGACAGCAATCTCTCCGAGAAGAGACAGGGACAAGGCAGCCAAATGAATGACATTCCTGCCTCAGCCATAGACCTCAATGTTCTCCACTGTCACTCAAAAAGTCAGGCTTGCTTGCTCTTCAGATCTCACTGAAACCAACAATGAAAGGCCTGATTGCTTCCTGCTGGGCAGTTGTGAGTGACTTTGGTGATATATTCATATACAGTCTCCTCAGAGGGCACCAACACTCATTCACCATTTATGGAACATAGGCCACGTACCAGGAAGCAGAATTCAACTGTAAAATCCAGGCTCTGGTGTCAGGCTGCTCTGCCAAAATCTTGGTCAAGTTATCCCAGCCTCTACCTTAGAAATGGCTGTAGGGATCAAAGGGGTTGACTCACGTGTGTGCTCATTTCTATTTCCAGGCATGTTCTTATCATTCTGCATGCACACGCTGATTGACTTCTCACAGTAGGCCTATGTCATGGGTATTATTATCTCCATTTTATAGATGAGAAATTTGAAACTTAGGTGAAGAAATTTGCTTAAGGGATTAGAACCCCAGGTCTGTCTGTGATTAACCTCAATGCAAGACAGTCTCTCCAGTTGTCTATTTCAGACACACCATGCCAGGTACTTGCAAATACACTACATTGTTTAACAACATGCCCACATGATATACATATGGGTATGGACATAACTATGAGTGTATGTACATGTATGTGTTTAAAGATTGGCCATGTCAGCTGACACCAAGAAGCAAACAGGTCCTAGTGCCGCCAACTGAGTATAAACAACTTTCACAGAATATAAATAACAATAAATAATATCCAGACAAGGACATTTGGTGACCAGGGTGAAGGAAGACAGAAACGAGACCCGTTGATAATCATATCTAAACCTCACTAGAGATAAGGACACTCTGAAACCACAAAAATAACTAGCAGTTAACTTTGTTTCTTTACCAGCGACATCTTTAGCCCCATTTTAATCCTTTTGCCTCCTAGATAACAATTACCAAGATACACAACAATAGTGTTGTTCCTACTCCTTAATGACACCCAACCTAGAACTAGCTTCCACATCCCTATGCCTTCTTTAGAATCACCCAACAAGCCCAGGAACCAGGAGGAGCCCTCTCAACACCCCCTTACTGAGACACCCCCAATTCCTCCAGTGTGGGCTCTCCCCTGCTGTAGAAAATTAAATAAACCTGATTTGGTCCCTCCAGGTGTGTTCCTGGAGCCTTTGGCTGGTGGGGCTTTGACAACACACACACACGCCATTTTAAGGGTTGAATAGTGTATGAAAGATGAAACCCATTGTACTCATCAATTTCACCCACCTCATGCAACTAATTCAGAAAATGGCAAGCTGGGTTACTCTTCCAGCATCTGGGCTCAATTGGTCCTTCTGTCCCTTCTCTGTGTAGGACCTACTCCAGACTCCCTGAACTTTGAAGCCGAGATTCAAGTTCCTCGAGGAAAGGCCCGGAACCTGAACGAATTTTCCAGCACCTTGCTCTAGCACAAACTTCCAGGCCTAAAACAGGGATTACAAACACCTGAGGAGAAGTTGGACTTCAAGAACTCAAAACGCAAGCAGAGAAGGAGACGCCAGTTGCAAACGTTGAGACAAGACGGAAAACTATTATTCCTCCTATGACAGAGAGGTAAGAGCACTGGTCTGGAAGGGAGCGTCTCAAACTGGCTCTGTCATTTTGGCCAGAGTGAGCTTGAGCTGGTCAGTTTACTCTCCTGAGACTATAAATTGAAAAGATTAGACAACATACCTGGCGTTCTAGTCTGAGCTCCTCAGAGCTCCATACCGACCTGAACACGGGGACCCCTGGGACCACTGAAGGGGCCGACAGGCCTCTGAGAACTCCCTCTTCCGCTGCGCAACAACTCTGACTTAGTCTGTCTTAAGTTTTTATGCTTCTAATTTAGACAGCATTTGAAGAAGGACTTTGGCAGATAAAAAAGCAGTTTGAAAAATCACTGGACTAGATAAATCTCTGGTAGCCACAATTTGTGTCAAGAAAGGACGAAATACAATTATTAATCACAAAAGGAAAACACTATGCTTAGCCCATTCTTCAAAACTTTAAGGTCGAATGTCTGATGATCACTCCCAAGGAAGTGTCGGCCGGAGGTTCTCTAGCTTACAGGGAACCTTAAGTGAAGTCTGATTGACGGAAGAATTATAAAGTAGTATTAGCATGCCACTTCCATTTTAACATTTAAGTAGAAAGCCTCAATGATGACATCTAAAAGAATGAAGGAAATATGGGAATTTCAGATACCACAGAGATATGGAGAGATAGAGAGAGCTATGCTCTTGCTTTGAGGTCCCCCCGACATATACCAAGTGCTACTGGTGCATAAGGCCGGCCCTGTTAAGGCCCCAAACTGCAGGGGGCAGCAGTTACAGCAACAGCTCTGTGGCATTAGGGTTCCTGGTAGGGAAAGTTGGAGAAGAGGCTGATGTGCATCTGTGATGGTGGGATTAGAGAGAAGCAGGAAATGCAAGTTTAGGGGTTAGGACTGGGGAATGAGGTGGGACCCACTGGCTAGAGGACCCTGCCACGTACGCTAGCAAGTGGGGTGTTGTCAACAACTCCTCTCTCTGCTGATGGTCAATTTGTAAGGAAAAAAACCCCACATAAGTAGGCTTTATATTTTGCCTTCTGTCTTCATGAACTTTATATTTTTACTATTTTTAATATTATTGAAGTATGATATATACATAAAGGAAACATAATATATAAATAAAGGACATAAATATAAACAAAGACATAAATAAAGGAAAGTTCACAAATGACTACTGTATGGCTCGATGAACTTACACGAACTGAACACACAAGCGTAATCAGCTCCCAGATCAGGAAATAGATCATTGGCAGCGCCCCGCCAAGCCTCCCTAGGCTCCTCCGGTCTCAGATCACTTCCCATCCTGCCTTCTAATACCATAAATTAACATTTCTTGTTTTCAAACTTTATGTCACTGGAGTCAGGCACAAAAATATGCACTCTTTTGTGCCTGGCTTCTTATGTTCAGCATCATGCTTGTGAGATTCATTCATGTTGTTGCATGTGGTTGTATTTTGTTCATTCTCATTGCTGTCATATTGCACTGTGTACGAATTGAACCAATTAGTCGTTAATTCTGCTGTTGGTGAACAGTTGTGTTATTTCCAGTTTGGGGCTATTATGAATAACGCTGTTAGGAACATTCTAATACATGGCTTTTGATGTACAGATGTATGCGTTTCTACTGGGTTCATTCCTGCGAATGGAATGGCTGGGCCGTGCTGTATATATAAACACTGAGAAGGCCATGGTGCTGCCTGTGCTGGTTTCTTAAATGTCACTAAACAGTGTGCCAGAGTGGTCATACGAACCACACCTCCACCAGCAGTGCCTGAGAGTCCACGGGCTTTTTAGTTTCTAACCGAGAAATCAGTGAAAGCGAAGGAGGAGGAGGGGGAGGAAGAGGAATTAGCAGCAGTGACCCTGTAAAAATGTGAAAGTGGCCTCTCTTCCCTCTTTAGGTCACTTGAGTACGAAGTGGAGATAACACAAGTTTTGGCCTTTCTCCAAAGCTATGAGGGAAAAGCACACACACGGTTTCTTGCTATAAGGACCTGCTTTTTGGGGTGGGTATTGAATCATCTGATAATTATTGAATTATCTGACTCTGCTAGAGACATACCACTCCAGCAAGTGATACCACCCCTGGAGCCTGAGGCAGCATGCACTTCTGCCCTCAGGGTTGCCAACGATTCCTTCTAACACATGCTTTAGGTGGAAGCCGCAGGGACCAACGAGAGCTGATGGTGACTATGTCATGCTCTGAAGGCCAAGTAAGGCCAGCAGAGAATGGAAGAGACCAACAGAGAATAAGGTTGTACTTTTGATTTCTACCTACTGTAAACTGATCATGAAATAGTTACCTACCATGGAGTCAACAAGGGAGACTGAATCAGTAGCCCAGGCTAATGATGACTTGTTGGCTTGGCTGGGCCCAGAGTCTAAGGAGCAGGAAAACCTCAGCCCTTATTCCCATCAACAGGACTTTGAGAGTGATGGGGATTCATAGTTAAGTCTTAATAGCTGCTACCACACGTCGAGGCGGTGGAAGCCAGAGCCAAGGTAAAACATTTCAGTTTGCCGGATGTGTATACATTCTATTTGCTCCTCACGATTAAACATGCTTTCTTCCCGTGCGCCTCTGCTGACAGCCTGCTGGGTGTAAACGGTATGAGATGTCTGCATTTGATGTCCGTTTCAAGCTGAAAGGAGAGCAAAAAATAAGACTATATTTTCAGAACCTGGGAGAGCCAGACTGGAAGCCGTTGAGAGTGAAAAGAAGTTCCAGAGACCCAGCTAACAGACATTTTCCTTAATGCAAATATCCCGTCAAATCCCAGGGAAGTTATGGGCTGTTTGAGAGTGGACTGTGACGAGGATTTTCAGTTCCATCTCATTTCTTCTCTTCATATTCCTGAGCAAATTCAGGAGAGACGGTGAGAATCTTAAAGTAAATTAATTAAATAAACGGTGGTCTTCCGTCTGGTTGGAGTGGAGCCCTGCCTGGCACCAAGGAGACAAACCAGATACATGCCTCTCAAAACAGTGGCTTCGGTGAGCATGGCAAGAATTCCTCTCTCAAAATACACATGCTCTACAAGACAGGGAGGAAGAATGGTGTCTATCAGTGTGTACGATTACCCACCTTCTTATCTACATTTTTTGTCTTCTTGTTTCTACATCTAAACAATGTAATTAAAAAAAAATGCCGGATTCCTTCTATGTACAGATGCTATCCTGAAGTATACAAAAACTCCAAGCAATCGAAGAACCAAAGATGAATAAGAGAGCTCGCCCTCTCCCTGGAAGCTGGAGTCCAGTAGAGGAGACACATTTGTGCTGTGACCACACCACGTGGTAAGAAGGGAACTGCACGGACAGCTGTGACATGTGATGCCAAGAGCGTGGGCTTTGGAGCTCCCATCCTGTCTTGGTCACGTAGCAGCTGAGTACTTGGGGGATCTCCCACTCCTCCGTCTTACTACAAGACTTAAACAGACTCAGGCACATAAAGCCCTGGGTTGGCAGCTGGCATAGAGTAAACACAACAAATGGCAATCCTTCTGCTGAACTGTCTGTTATCACCTGGCACCACCAGGAGTCCCACCTCAGACCAGGAGCCACATTTCCTAGCACTCTTTCCCCTGAGACGTTTCAGGCTTAAATGAGAAAAACTCACTGCCAGTGAGAAGAGCTCACACGGCAAGGCAGAAGTAGAGCAGAGGCCGCAGTTCTTGGGGAGTCATGTCAAACGGAGCAGTTTGTTGAACGTGGCTATTTAGCAGACTCCATCCCCAGCTTACACTTTGACAGCTAGACTTGGTGGCTTCTCAGACACCTCTGAGAATCCCAGTCTTTCCAGCTCTGGGTGATAAGTGACTGTCTCTCCCATCCTTCCGCAGCAGCCTTCAGACTGTGGTTCCCTCAGCTACTCCCACATTCATGTAAACCCCAGTTCCTTGTTCTTATAACGTAGTTAGCAAGTCTGTTTTCCTGACCAAACCCAGACTGATCCATTTTCATCCCAAAGGCATGAATGATGAGAAATAATAAGGTGTATTTGGGGATTGTCTGAGATGGTTGCCAAACACTCATATATTTTGGAACCAAGTCATAGCCAGGTAATTCTGAGCAACGCGGCTCAGAGAATGTCTATACATATCTGAGTGCTTCTGTGTTAATAACTCTTCACAAAACTTAGGATAGACAAGTACAAGAGTTCTCAGGGCTGAAATCAATGCTAAGCACACTCATTCAAACATTTATTTGCCATTATTTTGCTGTGGTACTGCGCGTGGATCTGCAGGCCAGCTGTGGCTCTGTTGGATTCAGCATGGCTTAGCTCCAGGTTACAGGCTGGGTTGGCTCTGTTGTGTGACTTTCATCCCCAGAACGACCCAGAATAAAGGACCTACAGCTACTTTACAGGGGCATCCTCTTCTGAACTGGTGGGGTTCTGTCACAATAATGCTGCGTAACAAATAGAGCAATCTACCACAAATTCCTGGGATTCCAGGTCCACTTAGCTTTTGCTATTATATAAACGAGACTTCATAATCATCCCCCCTCCACAATTTCTCAGTTCTCAATGCAAACGGGCATGGTGATTCAAAAAAGGTAGGGAAGTGACATTTGTACTCCTAAACCAATGATCTCTAAAATAAGGTACCCACACTCCAGAAAGTAGGGCAGACACTTCTTCAGGGTATAGAAAGAAAACATTTTACTAATTTAATACTTAAACCTATATTTATATTTATTTTTTAAAAAACATATGAAAGATCTTAGCCTTCCAATAATTAATATATGGAATGACATGAGGTCTTCAATAGATCCATTTACCTACCAGTCATGTCCTCGGGGATCCTGAGGGAAGGATGGGAATTCTATAATGCAAAGGGGTTGGCAGTGATTTTTATCTAGCATAAATAAACCTATTTAAAATAAACATTTATATGTACTATTATTAATGATGGATGTTACACTAAATTATATTTTGTCTTAAGATTTTCCCAGTCCTTCTCAACAGGAGTTCCAGGAAATTAAATCCTAATGCCCTAAAACATCCACTGAATGTAACGATGACTTTCTCCCTATGAATCCAGAATGGTGCCAGCCAGCTCTGCACCTTCCTTGGAGGAATTCAGAAAAATTACTGAAACCATTGTCTGTGGGGCTTAATTAACTTGAGAATGGCTATATGAAGCCATCATGTGTAGCCAGACATTGTTTAAAAGCATCAGAAATAAGAAGACAAATATTAATATTTTTTCATTGATGTTAAAATTTCAAAAATCTTTTTATTTATTAGTGATGAACAAAAGCCACTCAACTTTGAGAGAACACTTGTCATCCTACATCAATAAAAAATTACTAAAAAATGCACAGAAAACAATATGGTAACAAACTAAAATGCATCCCTCTGCCAGCAAACGCCATTGGAATACTCACAGACAACACCACTGAAGAAACAAGCATTTGAACAAGCATGCAGTGCAGGAGGTTGTAAACAGATTAAGTACAGATGTTTGTAAAAAGTTTAGCTTATGGGATTTGCCAGATTGGTTTCAATAATGAAATCCACAAGAAGTGCTTTCGGTGCGTCACTGTAGTAAAGATGTGCAAGGAAAGACATAAGCTCAACAGTTGAGTTCTTTCTTAAATACAAGGTCTTATGAGATTAAAAAAGAATTTGGGGATAAGGCTGCCAAGATAATACCACATGTGAGACACACTCCCTCACTGCCACATTCATGGGGAAACTCTTGCAGAAAATATGTTAGCCAGAAGTGTGCCAAGGACTACAGCATATCAATGATGTTGGCAATTTTATAAGATTAAGACCTTTAAGATCAAGTAGAATTTTTACAATACTTTATAATAGGAGGGGACTGTTATGGACCGAATGTTTGCTTTCCCCCCAAATTCGTATGTTGAAGAGCTAGCCCCCAGTGTGATGGCATTTCGAAGTAGGGCCTTTGGGAGGTTATTAGGTTTAGATGAGGTCATGAGGGTGAAGCCCCCATGATAAGCTTAAGAAGAGCAAGAGGGGCAGGCCCCGTGGCTGAGTGGTTAAGTTCAGGCACTCCACTTTGGCAGCCTGGGGTTCACTGGTTCGGATCGTGGGCATGGACCTAGCACCTCTCTTCAAGTCATGCTTTGGAGGCATCCCACATAGAAGAGCTAGAATGACCTACAAATAGGATATACAACTATGTACTGGGGCTTTGAGGAGGAAAAAAAAGAGGAAGATTGGCAATAGATGTTAGCTCAGGGCCAATCTTCCTCAAAAAAAAAAGCTCTGGAAAAAAAAAAAAGAAGAGCAAGAGACATGAGCCTTCTCTCTCTCTCTTTCTTTCTGTCTCTCTCTTCATGAGCACCCACCAAGCAAAGACCATCTAAGCACACAGCAAGACGGCAGCCATCTACAAGCCAGCAAGCAGGCTCTCACCAGACACCAAATCTGCCAGCACCTTCATCTTGGACTTCCCAGCCTCCAGAACTGTGAGAAATCAGTTCCTATTGTTTAAGTCACCCAGGCTATGGTATTTTGTTACAGCAGCCTGAGCAGACTAAGTGACTGACTTTGAAACGTTTTTGTGCCATATACAGATTTGTATGTTATCTCGCAGCAAAGTGCTTAAAAGATTTGGCAGACTTAAGGATGAGTTATATGCTTTTCTTTTTCAAAAAGACAAGTGTTTCAGATTTGCTGACCTTTCCTGAAATGACAAGTGGCTGCCACTGCTCTGCTATCTAACAAATAATTCTTTTTAAAAGAAGTGTCACACCTGTCCATCCAAGGTAAAGATGACATTTAAACAAAGAGTGAAAAGAAACTGCTTTTTTGAAGAAATGCGTGCTATGAAGACAGCATTTTTTAAAAAGATGTTTGGATATATTCCCAATGTTACGTGATTTAAAAAAAACAATCATGGGTGTTACCTATAAAAACTCTAACTCTCTCCACAATCTCAAAACTTGGGAACAACATTTTATAACTTGTTAGACAATCTTCCAAATGAAGTGTGCCAGTGGTTTAGAAAGAAGTTGTTCAAAATAGACAAGCACAATTAGTTTGCAAGAACAACTAAAGGTCTTCAAGGAGGAATACAATTTGCTAGACATAATTCAACAAAAATCATTGCAAAGTTGGTGGACAGATTGAAAGTGGTGTGTTGTGATTTGGCAGGTATAGCCCACACTGTATTTATTCTATTCAATTTAGTATGAGATTACTACTATTAAACCAGTTTTGACCAATAAAACCGGCAATTTCATAATGGTTGATCTAATATATATATTTGTGTGGCATCTGGTGGCCTAGAGATGCATGGCTGCCTTGAGACAGGGACTTAGAGCCCACGACCCATCCATCCCCACTCAGGTAACCGAGGAGTTGGAAGTAGTAACTGCAACTCCAGGGAGCCAAGAAGCTTGTGCCTCACTTCCTGATGGACTCGGACACTGCACAGACTTCCTCGAGGGCCTAAGACGGAGGAGATGCTGTGATGGTATTCGGAAGTGGGGCCTTCGGGTGGTTGTTAAGGTCAGATGAGGTCATGAGAGTGCGACCCTGTGATGGGCTTAGAGCTCTTATGAGAAGAATCACAAGAACTCTTGAGCACCTGAGAAGACGGGCCAAGACAACCTCAGAGACCCCTTGCACAACGAAAGGAAAAACTAAAATGTTTCATGTGATAGAGAAAGAGAGCAAGACCCAGCAGTTGGATGGAAGGAGGATACACCGATGGAACTGGAGGTCTGGGAGGCAATGACCTGCATGAATCAATGACCGAGGGCCAGACGGGATGAGGCACATGGTGGAGAAATGAGAACAATGGAGAGTGAGATATGCCTCTACAAAGGAAAAACTTAGCTTTCCATCTGTGCGGGTAAAAACTCAGCTCTTCTTTACTATGTGCCTTCCTTTCTTTCCTATGTGTCTCTTTTAGTACTCACACAAAACGCTTCACTTCTGGTCGCCAAATGTGTGGGGGTTTTTACCCACACCAAGCAATTTTCTGCAGCACCAGCTGGGTGTCCTACCTTTTAACTCAGTTCTAACACTGCCTACCTGGAGACAGTGTCAGATCCCACAGGTGAAGGGTTCAGGGCCACAGGACTGCCCCCACCCCACTTCAGATGCCAGGCACATGTAGCAGGTCCCCAGGTTACCCACAACTTCTGTCCAATTTGGCTACAAATTGGAGGTGCCCATGACCCCCTCCTCAGGTATGATTAATTTGCTTAGAGCATCCCACAGAACTCAGGGGAACACTTACATTTACAAATTTATTAAAGGACATAAAGGATACAGATGAAGAGCCAGATGAAGAGATATATACAGCAAGGCCTGCGAGGGTCCTGAGTGCAGGAGCTTCCGTCCCTGTGGAGGTGGGGTGCGTCACCCTCCCGCTGTAGATGTGTTCACCTACCTGGAAGCTCTCTGAACCCTGAGATTTTATGGAGGCTTCATCACGTAGGCATGATTGATCAGTAGCTCCATTTCCAGCCCTTCTCAAGAAAATGAGGGAGAAGCTGAAAATTCCAAGCTTCTAATTATGATTTGGTCTTTCTAGTGACCAGCCCTCATTCAGGACCCATCCAGGAGCCTACCCAGAGTCACCTCATGAGAACAAAAGACACCAGGAAATTACAAGGGTTTCAGGAGCCCTGTGTCAGGAACCAGGGTGAGAGACCAAATATTAGAACAAAAGATGCTCCTAGTGCTGTTATTACTGGGAAATTACGAGGGTTTTAGCAGTTCTGTGCCAGAAACCAGAGGCAGAGACCAATACATACATTTCTTACTATAAATCACAATCTCACAGCCTCCCTTCACCCTGCACCTCTGGAGACTTTGGCTCTCCGTGGCTTCCCAGAACTTAGATGCAATCCTGAAGTAAAAGAAAGAGAAACCCTGAAATGACCAAGAGGAAGCTCCCACCACCCAGCCAAATGCAAAAGAGAAATTGGTTCAGTTAAAGACAAGTAGAGAAAGTTGCATTTCTTGCTCACCTGAGGGTGTGGCTTGAGACGAACATTTCAATGGACTTCAGCCCTCAAGACAGCTGGAGGCCCCTCCTCCTGATGGAGGCGGTGTTCTGCCTACCGTCTGGAACAAGAATCTCTCAGGGGCATAGAGTGAGAAGACAACGGGGCATCCCCCAACTACAAAAAGAGCTTTCACAAGATACTTTGGTTTGGAATCTGAAGGAAAAGAAATGTGATTCTGAAGCAGA